>NW_027462334.1:0-57353 GCF_050947455.1 Rhinoderma darwinii
TATGACTTACGGTTCAAGAATTAGCCTCAGAAACAGTGGTTCTGAACATGCTGCCAATAGCTCGCCTGGGAAACATCCAGAGAAGTCCAAGATTGTGTTTTTTAGACTGGCTGCCACGAGCTGAAACGAATGCAGCCAAGAGCGAGCGTCTGTGACTTACGGTTCAAAAGTTATTCACAGAAACATGGTTCTGAACTTTGCTGCCAGCCGCGAAAGCGAAAATAACCAAGATCGAGCGTCTAGGATTTACTTGTCAATAGCTCGCCTGGGAAACATCCAGAGAAGTCAAAGACAGTGCTTCTATACTAATTGCCAGGCGCTGAGACGAATGCCGCCAAGATCGAGCGTCTATGACTTACGGTTCAAGAATTAGCCTCAGAAACAGTGGTTCTGAGCATGCTGCCAATATCTCGTCTGGGAAACATCCAGAGAAGTCCAAGATAGTGTTGTTTAGACTGGCTGCCACGAGCTGAAACGAATGCAGCCAAGAGCGAGCGTCTGTGACTTACGGTTCAAGAGTTATTCACAGAAACATGGTTCTGAACTTTGCTGCCAGCCGCGAAAGCGAAAATAACCAAGATCGAGCGTCTAGGATTTACTTGTCAAAAGCTCGCCTGGGAAACATTCAGAGAAGTCAAAGACAGTGCTTCTATACTAATTGCCAGGCGCTGAGACGAATGCCGCCAAGATCTAGCGTCTATGACTTACGGTTCAAGAATTAGCCTCAGAAACAGTGGGAAACAGTGCTTCTATACTAATTGCCAGGCGCTGAGACGAATGCCGCCAAGATCGAGCGTGTATGACTTACGGTTCAAGAATTAGCCTCAGAAACAGTGGTTCTGAACATGCTGCCAATAGCTCGCCTGGGAAAAATCCAGAGAAGTCCAAGATTGTGTTTTTTAGACTGGCTGCCACGAGCTGAAACGAATGCAGCCAAGAGCGAGCGTCTGTGACTTACGGTTCAAAAGTTATTCACAGAAACATGGTTCTGAACTTTGCTGCCAGCCGCGAAAGCGAAAATAACCATGATCGAGCGTCTAGGATTTACTTGTCAATAGCTCGCCTGGGAAACATCCAGAGAAGTCAAAGACAGTGCTTCTATACTAATTGCCAGGCGCTGAGACGAATGCCGCCAAGATCGAGCGTCTAAGACTTACGGTTCAAGAATTAACCTCAGAAACAGTGGTTCTGAACATGCTGCCAGTAGCTCGTCTGGGAAACATCCAGAGAAGTCCAAGATAGTGTTTTTTAGACTGGCTGCCACGAGCTGAAACGAATGCAGCCAAGAGCGAGCGTCTGTGACTTACGGTTCAAGAGTTATTCACAGAAACATGGTTCTGAACTTTGCTGCCAGCTGCGAAAGCGAAAATAACCAAGATCGAGCGTCTAGGATTTACTTGTCAATAGCTCGCCTGGGAAACATCCAGAGAAGTCAAAGACAGTGCTTCTATACTAATTGCCAGGCGCTGAGACGAATGCCGCCAAGATCTAGCGTCTATGACTTACGGTTCAAGAATTAGCCTCAGAAACAGTGGGAAACAGTGCTTCTATACTAATTGCCAGGCGCTGAGACGAATGCCGCCAAGATCGAGCGTCTATGACTTACGGTTCAAGAATTAGCCTCAGAAACAGTGGTTCTGAACATGCTGCCAATAGCTCGCCTGGGAAACATCCAGAGAAGTCCAAGATAGTGTTTTTTAGACTGGCTGCCACGAGCTGAAACGAATGCAGCCAAGAGCGAGCGTCTGTGACTTACGGTTCAAAAGTTATTCACAGAAACATGGTTCTGAACTTTGCTGCCAGCCGCGAAAGCGAAAATAACCAAGATCGAGCGTCTAGGATTTACTTGTCAATAGCTCGCCTGGGAAACATCCAGAGAAGTCAAAGACAGTGCTTCTATACTAATTGCCAGGCGCTGAGACGAATGCCGCCAAGATCTAGCGTCTATGACTTACGGTTCAAGAATTAGCCTCAGAAACAGTGGTTCTGAACATGCTGCCAATAGCTCGCCTGGGAAACATCCAGAGAAGTCCAAGATTGTGTTTTTTAGACTGGCTGCCACGAGCTGAAACGAATGCAGCCAAGAGCGAGCGTCTGTGACTTACGGTTCAAAAGTTATTCACAGAAACATGGTTCTGAACTTTGCTGCCAGCCGCGAAAGCGAAAATAACCAAGATCGAGCGTCTAGGATTTACTTGTCAATAGCTCGCCTGGGAAACATCCAGAGAAGTCAAAGACAGTGCTTCTATACTAATTGCCAGGCGCTGAGACGAATGCCGCCAAGATCGAGCGTCTATGACTTACGGTTCAAGAATTAGCCTCAGAAACAGTGGTTCTGAGCATGCTGCCAATATCTCGTCTGGGAAACATCCAGAGAAGTCCAAGATAGTGTTTTTTAGACTGGCTGCCACGAGCTGAAACGAATGCAGCCAAGAGCGAGCGTCTGTGACTTACGGTTCAAGAGTTATTCACAGAAACATGGTTCTGAACTTTGCTGCCAGCCGCGAAAGCGAAAATAACCAAGATCGAGCGTTTAGGATTTACTTGTCAATAGCTCGCCTGGGAAACATCCAGAGAAGTCAAAGACAGTGCTTCTATACTAATTGCCAGGCGCTGAGACGAATGCCGCCAAGATGTAGCGTCTATGACTTACGGTTCAAGAATTAGCCTCAGAAACAGTGGGAAACAGTGCTTCTATACTAATTGCCAGGCGCTGAGACGAATGCCGCCAAGATCGAGCGTCTATGACTTACGGTTCAAGAATTAGCCTCAGAAACAGTGGTTCTGAACATGCTGCCAATAGCTCGTCTGGGAAACATCCAGAGAAGTCCAAGATAGTGTTTTTCAGACTGGCTGCCACGAGCTGAAACGAATGCAGCCAAGAGCGAGCGTCTGTGACTTACGGTTCAAGAGTTATTCACAGAAACATGGTTCTGAACTTTGCTGCCAGCCGCGAAAGCGAAAATAACCAAGATCGAGCGTCTAGGATTTACTTGTCAATAGCTCGCCTGGGAAACATCCAGAGAAGTCAAAGACAGTGCTTCTATACTAATTGCCAGGCGCTGAGACGAATGCCGCCAAGATCTAGCGTCTATGACTTACGGTTCAAGAATTAGCCTCAGAAACAGTGGGAAACAGTGCTTCTATACTAATTGCCAGGCGCTGAGACGAATGCCGCCAAGATCTAGCGTCTATGACTTACGGTTCAAGAATTAGCCTCAGAAACATTGGTTCTGAACATGCTGCCAATAGCTCGCCTGGGAAACATCCAGAGAAGTCCAAGATAGTGTTTTTTAGACTGGCTGCCACGAGCTGAAACGAATGCAGCCAAGAGCGAGCGTCTGTGACTTACGGTTCAAGAGTTATTCACAGAAACATGGTTCTGAACTTTGCTGCTAGCCGCGAAAGCGAAAATAACCAAGATCGAGCGTCTAGGATTTACTTGTCAATAGCTCGCCTGGGAAACATCCAGAGAAGTCAAAGACAGTGCTTCTATACTAATTGCCAGGCGCTGAGACGAATGCCGCCAAGATCTAGCGTCTATGACTTACGGTTCAAGAATTAGCCTCAGAAACAGTGGGAAACAGTGCTTCTATACTAATTGCCAGGCGCTGAGACGAATGCCGCCAAGATCGAGCGTCTATGACTTACGGTTCAAGAATTAGCCTCAGAAACAGTGGTTCTGAACATGCTGCCAATAGCTCGCCTGGGAAACATCCAGAGAAGTCCAAGATTGTGTTTTTTAGACTGGCTGCCACGAGCTGAAACGAATGCAGCCAAGAGCGAGCGTCTGTGACTTACGGTTCAAAAGTTATTCACAGAAACATGGTTCTGAACTTTGCTGCCAGCCGCGAAAGCGAAAATAACCAAGATCGAGCGTCTAGGATTTACTTGTCAAAAGCTCGCCTGGGAAACATCCAGAGAAGTCAAAGACAGTGCTTCTATACTAATTGCCAGGCGCTGAGACGAATGCCGCCAAGATCTAGCGTCTATGACTTACGGTTCAAGAATTAGCCTCAGAAACAGTGGGAAACAGTGCTTCTATACTAATTGCCAGGCGCTGAGACGAATGCCGCCAAGATCGAGCGTCTATGACTTACGGTTCAAGAATTAGCCTCAGAAACAGTGGTTCTGAACATGCTGCCAATAGCTCGCCTGGGAAACATCCAGAGAAGTCCAAGATTGTGTTTTTTAGACTGGCTGCCACGAGCTGAAACGAATGCAGCCAAGAGCGAGCGTCTGTGACTTACGGTTCAAAAGTTATTCACAGAAACATGGTTCTGAACTTTGCTGCCAGCCGCGAAAGCGAAAATAACCAAGATCGAGCGTCTAGGATTTACTTGTCAAAAGCTCGCCTGGGAAACATTCAGAGAAGTCAAAGACAGTGCTTCTATACTAATTGCCAGGCGCTGAGACGAATGCCGCCAAGATCTAGCGTCTATGACTTATGGTTCAAGAATTAGCCTCAGAAACAGTGGGAAACAGTGCTTCTATACTAATTGCCAGGCGCTGAGACGAATGCCGCCAAGATCGAGCGTGTATGACTTACGGTTCAAGAATTAGCCTCAGAAACAGTGGTTCTGAACATGCTGCCAATAGCTCGCCTGGGAAACATCCAGAGAAGTCCAAGATTGTGTTTTTTAGACTGGCTGCCACGAGCTGAAACGAATGCAGCCAAGAGCGAGCGTCTGTGACTTACGGTTCAAAAGTTATTCACAGAAACATGGTTCTGAACTTTGCTGCCAGCCGCGAAAGCGAAAATAACCAAGATCGAGCGTCTAGGATTTACTTGTCAATAGCTCGCCTGGGAAACATCCAGAGAAGTCAAAGACAGTGCTTCTATACTAATTGCCAGGCGCTGAGACGAATGCCGCCAAGATCGAGCGTCTAAGACTTACGGTTCAAGAATTAACCTCAGAAACAGTGGTTCTGAACATGCTGCCAGTAGCTCGCCTGGGAAACATCCAGAGAAGTCCAAGATAGTGTTTTTTAGACTGGCTGCCACGAGCTGAAACGAATGCAGCCAAGAGCGAGCGTCTGTGACTTACGGTTCAAGAGTTATTCACAGAAACATGGTTCTGAACTTTGCTGCCAGCTGCGAAAGCGAAAATAACCAAGATCGAGCGTCTAGGATTTACTTGTCAATAGCTCGCCTGGGAAACATCCAGAGAAGTCAAAGACAGTGCTTCTATACTAATTGCCAGGCGCTGAGACGAATGCCGCCAAGATCTAGCGTCTATGACTTACGGTTCAAGAATTAGCCTCAGAAACAGTGGGAAACAGTGCTTCTATACTAATTGCCAGGCGCTGAGACGAATGCCGCCAAGATCGAGCGTGTATGACTTACGGTTCAAGAATTAGCCTCAGAAACAGTGGTTCTGAACATGCTGCCAATAGCTCGCCTGGGAAACATCCAGAGAAGTCCAAGATTGTGTTTTTTAGACTGGCTGCCACGAGCTGAAACGAATGCAGCCAAGAGTGAGCGTCTGTGACTTACGGTTCAAAAGTTATTCACAGAAACATGGTTCTGAACTTTGCTGCCAGCCGCGAAAGCGAAAATAACCAAGATCGAGCGTCTAGGATTTACTTGTCAATAGCTCGCCTGGGAAACATCCAGAGAAGTCAAAGACAGTGCTTCTATACTAATTGCCAGGCGCTGAGACGAATGCCGCCAAGATCTAGCGTCTATGACTTACGGTTCAAGAATTAGCCTCAGAAACAGTGGTTCTGAACATGCTGCCAATAGCTCGCCTGGGAAACATCCAGAGAAGTCCAAGATTGTGTTTTTTAGACTGGCTGCCACGAGCTGAAACGAATGCAGCCAAGAGCGAGCGTCTGTGACTTACGGTTCAAAAGTTATTCACAGAAACATGGTTCTGAACTTTGCTGCCAGCCGCGAAAGCGAAAATAACCAAGATCGAGCGTCTAGGATTTACTTGTCAATAGCTCGCCTGGGAAACATCCAGAGAAGTCAAAGACAGTGCTTCTATACTAATTGCCAGGCGCTGAGACGAATGCCGCCAAGATCGAGCGTCTATGACTTACGGTTCAAGAATTAGCCTCAGAAACAGTGGTTCTGAACATGCTGCCAATAGCTCGTCTGGGAAACATCCAGAGAAGTCCAAGATAGTGTTTTTTAGACTGGCTGCCACGAGCTGAAACGAATGCAGCCAAGAGCGAGCGTCTGTGACTTACGGTTCAAGAGTTATTCACAGAAACATGGTTCTGAACTTTGCTGCCAGCCGCGAAAGCGAAAATAACCAAGATCGAGCGTCTAGGATTTACTTGTCAATAGCTCGCCTGGGAAACATCCAGAGAAGTCAAAGACAGTGCTTCTATACTAATTGCCAGGCGCTGAGACGAATGCCGCCAAGATCTAGCGTCTATGACTTACGGTTCAAGAATTAGCCTCAGAAACAGTGGGAAACAGTGCTTCTATACTAATTGCCAGGCGCCGAGACGAATGCCGCCAAGATCGAGCGTCTATGACTTACGGTTCAAGAATTAGCCTCAGAAACAGTGGTTCTGAACATGCTGCCAATAGCTCGTCTGGGAAACATCCAGAGAAGTCCAAGATAGTGTTTTTTAGACTGGCTGCCACGAGCTGAAACGAATGCAGCCAAGAGCGAGCGTCTGTGACTTACGGTTCAAGAGTTATTCACAGAAACATGGTTCTGAACTTTGCTGCCAGCCGCGAAAGCGAAAATAACCAAGATCGAGCGTCTAGGATTTACTTGTCAATAGCTCGCCTGGGAAACATCCAGAGAAGTCAAAGACAGTGCTTCTATACTAATTGCCAGGCGCTGAGACGAATGCCGCCAAGATCTAGCGTCTATGACTTACGGTTCAAGAATTAGCCTCAGAAACAGTGGGAAACAGTGCGTCTATACTAATTGCCAGGCGCTGAGACGAATGCCGCCAAGATCTAGCGTCTATGACTTACGGTTCAAGAATTAGCCTCAGAAATATTGGTTCTGAACATGCTGCCAATAGCTCGCCTGGGAAACATCCAGAGAAGTCCAAGATAGTGTTTTTTAGACTGGCTGCCACGAGCTGAAACGAATGCAGCCAAGAGCGAGCGTCTGTGACTTACGGTTCAAGAGTTATTCACAGAAACATGGTTCTGAACTTTGCTGCCAGCCGCGAAAGCGAAAATAACCAAGATCGAGCGTCTAGGATTTACTTGTCAATAGCTCGCCTGGGAAACATCCAGAGAAGTCAAAGACAGTGCTTCTATACTAATTGCCAGGCGCTGAGACGAATGCCGCCAAGATCTAGCGTCTATGACTTACGGTTCAAGAATTAGCCTCAGAAACAGTGGGAAACAGTGCTTCTATACTAATTGCCAGGCGCTGAGACGAATGCCGCCAAGATCGAGCGTCTATGACTTACAGTTCAAGAATTAGCCTCAGAAACAGTGGTTCTGAACATGCTGCCAATAGCTCGCCTGGGAAACATCCAGAGAAGTCCAAGATTGTGTTTTTTAGACTGGCTGCCACGAGCTGAAACGAATGCAGCCAAGAGCGAGCGTCTGTGACTTACGGTTCAAAAGTTATTCACAGAAACATGGTTCTGAACTTTGCTGCCAGCCGCGAAAGCGAAAATAACCAAGATCGAGCGTCTAGGATTTACTTGTCAAAAGCTCGCCTGGGAAACATTCAGAGAAGTCAAAGACAGTGCTTCTATACTAATTGCCAGGCGCTGAGACGAATGCCGCCAAGATCTAGCGTCTATGACTTATGGTTCAAGAATTAGCCTCAGAAACAGTGGGAAACAGTGCTTCTATACTAATTGCCAGGCGCTGAGACGAATGCCGCCAAGATCGAGCGTGTATGACTTACGGTTCAAGAATTAGCCTCAGAAACAGTGGTTCTGAACATGCTGCCAATAGCTCGCCTGGGAAACATCCAGAGAAGTCCAAGATTGTGTTTTTTAGACTGGCTGCCACGAGCTGAAACGAATGCAGCCAAGAGCGAGCGTCTGTGACTTACGGTTCAAGAGTTATTCACAGAAACATGGTTCTGAACTTTGCTGCCAGCCGCGAAAGCGAAAATAACCAAGATCGAGCGTCTAGGATTTACTTGTCAATAGCTCGCCTGGGAAACATCCAGAGAAGTCAAAGACAGTGCTTCCATACTAATTGCCAGGCGCTGAGACGAATGCCGCCAAGATCTAGCGTCTATGACTTACGGTTCAAGAATTAGCCTCAGAAACAGTGGGAAACAGTGCTTCTATACTAATTGCCAGGCGCTGAGACGAATGCCGCCAAGATCGAGCGTCTATGACTTACGGTTCAAGAATTAGCCTCAGAAACAGTGGTTCTGAACATGCTGCCAATAGCTCGCCTGGGAAACATCCAGAGAAGTCCAAGATTGTGTTTTTTAGACTGGCTGCCACGAGCTGAAACGAATGCAGCCAAGAGCGAGCGTCTGTGACTTACGGTTCAAGAGTTATTCACAGAAACATGGTTCTGAACTTTGCTGCCAGCCGCGAAAGCGAAAATAACCAAGATCGAGCGTCTAGGATTTACTTGTCAATAGCTCGCCTGGGAAACATCCAGAGAAGTCAAAGACAGTGCTTCTATACTAATTGCCAGGCGCTGAGACGAATGCCGCCAAGATCTAGCGTCTATGACTTACGGTTCAAGAATTAGCCTCAGAAACAGTGGGAAACAGTGCTTCTATACTAATTGCCAGGCGCTGAGACGAATGCCGCCAAGATCGAGCGTCTATGACTTACGGTTCAAGAATTAGCCTCAGAAACAGTGGTTCTGAACATGCTGCCAATAGCTCGTCTGGGAAACATCCAGAGAAGTCCAAGATAGTGTTTTTTAGACTGGCTGCCACGAGCTGAAACGAATGCAGCCAAGAGCGAGCGTCTGTGACTTACGGTTCAAGAGTTATTCACAGAAACATGGTTCTGAACTTTGCTGCCAGCCGCGAAAGCGAAAATAACCAAGATCGAGCGTCTAGGATTTACTTGTCAATAGCTCGCCTGGGAAACATCCAGAGAAGTCAAAGACAGTGCTTCTATACTAATTGCCAGGCGCTGAGACGAATGCCGCCAAGATCTAGCGTCTATGACTTACGGTTCAAGAATTAGCCTCAGAAACAGTGGGAAACAGTGCGTCTATACTAATTGCCAGGCGCTGAGACGAATGCCGCCAAGATCTAGCGTCTATGACTTACGGTTCAAGAATTAGCCTCAGAAACATTGGTTCTGAACATGCTGCCAATAGCTCGCCTGGGAAACATCCAGAGAAGTCCAAGATAGTGTTTTTTAGACTGGCTGCCACGAGCTGAAACGAATGCAGCCAAGAGCGAGCGTCTGTGACTTACGGTTCAAGAGTTATTCACAGAAACATGGTTCTGAACTTTGCTGCCAGCCGCGAAAGCGAAAATAACCAAGATCGAGCGTCTAGGATTTACTTGTCAATAGCTCGCCTGGGAAACATCCAGAGAAGTCAAAGACAGTGCTTCTATACTAATTGCCAGGCGCTGAGACGAATGCCGCCAAGATCTAGCGTCTATGACTTACGGTTCAAGAATTAGCCTCAGAAACAGTGGGAAACAGTGCTTCTATACTAATTGCCAGGCGCTGAGACGAATGCCGCCAAGATCGAGCGTCTATGACTTACAGTTCAAGAATTAGCCTCAGAAACAGTGGTTCTGAACATGCTGCCAATAGCTCGCCTGGGAAACATCCAGAGAAGTCCAAGATTGTGTTTTTTAGACTGGCTGCCACGAGCTGAAACGAATGCAGCCAAGAGCGAGCGTCTGTGACTTACGGTTCAAAAGTTATTCACAGAAACATGGTTCTGAACTTTGCTGCCAGCCGCGAAAGCGAAAATAACCAAGATCGAGCGTCTAGGATTTACTTGTCAAAAGCTCGCCTGGGAAACATTCAGAGAAGTCAAAGACAGTGCTTCTATACTAATTGCCAGGCGCTGAGACGAATGCCGCCAAGATCTAGCGTCTATGACTTATGGTTCAAGAATTAGCCTCAGAAACAGTGGGAAACAGTGCTTCTATACTAATTGCCAGGCGCTGAGACGAATGCCGCCAAGATCGAGCGTGTATGACTTACGGTTCAAGAATTAGCCTCAGAAACAGTGGTTCTGAACATGCTGCCAATAGCTCGCCTGGGAAACATCCAGAGAAGTCCAAGATTGTGTTTTTTAGACTGGCTGCCACGAGCTGAAACGAATGCAGCCAAGAGCGAGCGTCTGTGACTTACGGTTCAAGAGTTATTCACAGAAACATGGTTCTGAACTTTGCTGCCAGCCGCGAAAGCGAAAATAACCAAGATCGAGCGTCTAGGATTTACTTGTCAAAAGCTCGCCTGGGAAACATTCAGAGAAGTCAAAGACAGTGCTTCTATACTAATTGCCAGGCGCTGAGACGAATGCCGCCAAGATCTAGCGTCTATGACTTACGGTTCAAGAATTAGCCTCAGAAACAGTGGGAAACAGTGCTTCTATACTAATTGCCAGGCGCTGAGACGAATGCCGCCAAGATCGAGCGTGTATGACTTACGGTTCAAGAATTAGCCTCAGAAACAGTGGTTCTGAACATGCTGCCAATAGCTCGCCTGGGAAACATCCAGAGAAGTCCAAGATTGTGTTTTTTAGACTGGCTGCCACGAGCTGAAACGAATGCAGCCAAGAGCGAGCGTCTGTGACTTACGGTTCAAAAGTTATTCACAGAAACATGGTTCTGAACTTTGCTGCCAGCCGCGAAAGCGAAAATAACCAAGATCGAGCGTCTAGGATTTACTTGTCAATAGCTCGCCTGGGAAACATCCAGAGAAGTCAAAGACAGTGCTTCTATACTAATTGCCAGGCGCTGAGACGAATGCCGCCAAGATCGAGCGTCTAAGACTTACGGTTCAAGAATTAACCTCAGAAACAGTGGTTCTGAACATGCTGCCAGTAGCTCGCCTGGGAAACATCCAGAGAAGTCCAAGATAGTGTTTTTTAGACTGGCTGCCACGAGCTGAAACGAATGCAGCCAAGAGCGAGCGTCTGTGACTTACGGTTCAAGAGTTATTCACAGAAACATGGTTCTGAACTTTGCTGCCAGCTGCGAAAGCGAAAATAACCAAGATCGAGCGTCTAGGATTTACTTGTCAATAGCTCGCCTGGGAAACATCCAGAGAAGTCAAAGACAGTGCTTCTATACTAATTGCCAGGCGCTGAGACGAATGCCGCCAAGATCTAGCGTCTATGACTTACGGTTCAAGAATTAGCCTCAGAAACAGTGGGAAACAGTGCTTCTATACTAATTGCCAGGCGCTGAGACGAATGCCGCCAAGATCGAGCGTCTATGACTTACGGTTCAAGAATTAGCCTCAGAAACAGTGGTTCTGAACATGCTGCCAATAGCTCGCCTGGGAAACATCCAGAGAAGTCCAAGATAGTGTTTTTTAGACTGGCTGCCACGAGCTGAAACGAATGCAGCCAAGAGCGAGCGTCTGTGACTTACGGTTCAAAAGTTATTCACAGAAACATGGTTCTGAACTTTGCTGCCAGCCGCGAATGCGAAAATAACCAAGATCGAGCGTCTAGGATTTACTTGTCAAAAGCTCGCCTGGGAAACATCCAGAGAAGTCAAAGACAGTGCTTCTATACTAATTGCCAGGCGCTGAGACGAATGCCGCCAAGATCTAGCGTCTATGACTTACGGTTCAAGAATTAGCCTCAGAAACAGTGGGAAACAGTGCTTCTATACTAATTGCCAGGCGCTGAGACGAATGCCGCCAAGATCGAGCGTGTATGACTTACGGTTCAAGAATTAGCCTCAGAAACAGTGGTTCTGAACATGCTGCCAATAGCTCGCCTGGGAAACATCCAGAGAAGTCCAAGATTGTGTTTTTTAGACTGGCTGCCACGAGCTGAAACGAATGCAGCCAAGAGTGAGCGTCTGTGACTTACGGTTCAAAAGTTATTCACAGAAACATGGTTCTGAACTTTGCTGCCAGCCGCGAAAGCGAAAATAACCAAGATCGAGCGTCTAGGATTTACTTGTCAATAGCTCGCCTGGGAAACATCCAGAGAAGTCAAAGACAGTGCTTCTATACTAATTGCCAGGCGCTGAGACGAATGCCGCCAAGATCTAGCGTCTATGACTTACGGTTCAAGAATTAGCCTCAGAAACAATGGGAAACAGTGCTTCTATACTAATTGCCAGGCGCTGAGACGAATGCCGCCAAGATCGAGCGTCTATGACTTACGGTTCAAGAATTAGCCTCAGAAACAGTGGTTCTGAACATGCTGCCAATAGCTCGCCTGGGAAACATCCAGAGAAGTCCAAGATTGTGTTTTTTAGACTGGCTGCCACGAGCTGAAACGAATGCAGCCAAGAGTGAGCGTCTGTGACTTACGGTTCAAAAGTTATTCACAGAAACATGGTTCTGAACTTTGCTGCCAGCCGCGAAAGCGAAAATAACCAAGATCGAGCGTCTAGGATTTACTTGTCAATAGCTCGCCTGGGAAACATCCAGAGAAGTCAAAGACAGTGCTTCTATACTAATTGCCAGGCGCTGAGACGAATGCCGCCAAGATCTAGCGTCTATGACTTACGGTTCAAGAATTAGCCTCAGAAACAGTGGTTCTGAACATGCTGCCAATAGCTCGCCTGGGAAACATCCAGAGAAGTCCAAGATTGTGTTTTTTAGACTGGCTGCCACGAGCTGAAACGAATGCAGCCAAGAGCGAGCGTCTGTGACTTACGGTTCAAAAGTTATTCACAGAAACATGGTTCTGAACTTTGCTGCCAGCCGCGAAAGCGAAAATAACCAAGATCGAGCGTCTAGGATTTACTTGTCAATAGCTCGCCTGGGAAACATCCAGAGAAGTCAAAGACAGTGCTTCTATACTAATTGCCAGGCGCTGAGACGAATGCCGCCAAGATCGAGCGTCTATGACTTACGGTTCAAGAATTAGCCTCAGAAACAGTGGTTCTGAACATGCTGCCAATAGCTCGTCTGGGAAACATCCAGAGAAGTCCAAGATAGTGTTTTTTAGACTGGCTGCCACGAGCTGAAACGAATGCAGCCAAGAGCGAGCGTCTGTGACTTACGGTTCAAGAGTTATTCACAGAAACATGGTTCTGAACTTTGCTGCCAGCCGCGAAAGCGAAAATAACCAAGATCGAGCGTCTAGGATTTACTTGTCAATAGCTCGCCTGGGAAACATCCAGAGAAGTCAAAGACAGTGCTTCTATACTAATTGCCAGGCGCTGAGACGAATGCCGCCAAGATCTAGCGTCTATGACTTACGGTTCAAGAATTAGCCTCAGAAACAGTGGGAAACAGTGCGTCTATACTAATTGCCAGGCGCTGAGACGAATGCCGCCAAGATCTAGCGTCTATGACTTACGGTTCAAGAATTAGCCTCAGAAACATTGGTTCTGAACATGCTGCCAATAGCTCGCCTGGGAAACATCCAGAGAAGTCCAAGATAGTGTTTTTTAGACTGGCTGCCACGAGCTGAAACGAATGCAGCCAAGAGCGAGCGTCTGTGACTTACGGTTCAAGAGTTATTCACAGAAACATGGTTCTGAACTTTGCTGCCAGCCGCGAAAGCGAAAATAACCAAGATCGAGCGTCTAGGATTTACTTGTCAATAGCTCGCCTGGGAAACATCCAGAGAAGTCAAAGACAGTGCTTCTATACTAATTGCCAGGCGCTGAGACGAATGCCGCCAAGATCTAGCGTCTATGACTTACGGTTCAAGAATTAGCCTCAGAAACAGTGGGAAACAGTGCTTCTATACTAATTGCCAGGCGCTGAGACGAATGCCGCCAAGATCGAGCGTCTATGACTTACAGTTCAAGAATTAGCCTCAGAAACAGTGGTTCTGAACATGCTGCCAATAGCTCGCCTGGGAAACATCCAGAGAAGTCCAAGATTGTGTTTTTTAGACTGGCTGCCACGAGCTGAAACGAATGCAGCCAAGAGCGAGCGTCTGTGACTTACGGTTCAAAAGTTATTCACAGAAACATGGTTCTGAACTTTGCTGCCAGCCGCGAAAGCGAAAATAACCAAGATCGAGCGTCTAGGATTTACTTGTCAAAAGCTCGCCTGGGAAACATTCAGAGAAGTCAAAGACAGTGCTTCTATACTAATTGCCAGGCGCTGAGACGAATGCCGCCAAGATCTAGCGTCTATGACTTATGGTTCAAGAATTAGCCTCAGAAACAGTGGGAAACAGTGCTTCTATACTAATTGCCAGGCGCTGAGACGAATGCCGCCAAGATCGAGCGTGTATGACTTACGGTTCAAGAATTAGCCTCAGAAACAGTGGTTCTGAACATGCTGCCAATAGCTCGCCTGGGAAACATCCAGAGAAGTCCAAGATTGTGTTTTTTAGACTGGCTGCCACGAGCTGAAACGAATGCAGCCAAGAGCGAGCGTCTGTGACTTACGGTTCAAGAGTTATTCACAGAAACATGGTTCTGAACTTTGCTGCCAGCCGCGAAAGCGAAAATAACCAAGATCGAGCGTCTAGGATTTACTTGTCAATAGCTCGCCTGGGAAACATCCAGAGAAGTCAAAGACAGTGCTTCTATACTAATTGCCAGGCGCTGAGACGAATGCCGCCAAGATCTAGCGTCTATGACTTACGGTTCAAGAATTAGCCTCAGAAACAGTGGGAAACAGTGCTTCTATACTAATTGCCAGGCGCTGAGACGAATGCCGCCAAGATCGAGCGTGTATGACTTACGGTTCAAGAATTAGCCTCAGAAACAGTGGTTCTGAACATGCTGCCAATAGCTCGCCTGGGAAACATCCAGAGAAGTCCAAGATTGTGTTTTTTAGACTGGCTGCCACGAGCTGAAACGAATGCAGCCAAGAGCGAGCGTCTGTGACTTACGGTTCAAAAGTTATTCACAGAAACATGGTTCTGAACTTTGCTGCCAGCCGCGAAAGCGAAAATAACCAAGATCGAGCGTCTAGGATTTACTTGTCAATAGCTCGCCTGGGAAACATCCAGAGAAGTCAAAGACAGTGCTTCTATACTAATTGCCAGGCGCTGAGACGAATGCCGCCAAGATCGAGCGTCTAAGACTTACGGTTCAAGAATTAACCTCAGAAACAGTGGTTCTGAACATGCTGCCAGTAGCTCGCCTGGGAAACATCCAGAGAAGTCCAAGATAGTGTTTTTTAGACTGGCTGCCACGAGCTGAAACGAATGCAGCCAAGAGCGAGCGTCTGTGACTTACGGTTCAAGAGTTATTCACAGAAACATGGTTCTGAACTTTGCTGCCAGCTGCGAAAGCGAAAATAACCAAGATCGAGCGTCTAGGATTTACTTGTCAATAGCTCGCCTGGGAAACATCCAGAGAAGTCAAAGACAGTGCTTCTATACTAATTGCCAGGCGCTGAGACGAATGCCGCCAAGATCTAGCGTCTATGACTTACGGTTCAAGAATTAGCCTCAGAAACAGTGGGAAACAGTGCTTCTATACTAATTGCCAGGCGCTGAGACGAATGCCGCCAAGATCGAGCGTCTATGACTTACGGTTCAAGAATTAGCCTCAGAAACAGTGGTTCTGAACATGCTGCCAATAGCTCGCCTGGGAAACATCCAGAGAAGTCCAAGATAGTGTTTTTTAGACTGGCTGCCACGAGCTGAAACGAATGCAGCCAAGAGCGAGCGTCTGTGACTTACGGTTCAAAAGTTATTCACAGAAACATGGTTCTGAACTTTGCTGCCAGCCGCGAATGCGAAAATAACCAAGATCGAGCGTCTAGGATTTACTTGTCAAAAGCTCGCCTGGGAAACATCCAGAGAAGTCAAAGACAGTGCTTCTATACTAATTGCCAGGCGCTGAGACGAATGCCGCCAAGATCTAGCGTCTATGACTTACGGTTCAAGAATTAGCCTCAGAAACAGTGGGAAACAGTGCTTCTATACTAATTGCCAGGCGCTGAGACGAATGCCGCCAAGATCGAGCGTGTATGACTTACGGTTCAAGAATTAGCCTCAGAAACAGTGGTTCTGAACATGCTGCCAATAGCTCGCCTGGGAAACATCCAGAGAAGTCCAAGATTGTGTTTTTTAGACTGGCTGCCACGAGCTGAAACGAATGCAGCCAAGAGTGAGCGTCTGTGACTTACGGTTCAAAAGTTATTCACAGAAACATGGTTCTGAACTTTGCTGCCAGCCGCGAAAGCGAAAATAACCAAGATCGAGCGTCTAGGATTTACTTGTCAATAGCTCGCCTGGGAAACATCCAGAGAAGTCAAAGACAGTGCTTCTATACTAATTGCCAGGCGCTGAGACGAATGCCGCCAAGATCTAGCGTCTATGACTTACGGTTCAAGAATTAGCCTCAGAAACAATGGGAAACAGTGCTTCTATACTAATTGCCAGGCGCTGAGACGAATGCCGCCAAGATCGAGCGTCTATGACTTACGGTTCAAGAATTAGCCTCAGAAACAGTGGTTCTGAACATGCTGCCAATAGCTCGCCTGGGAAACATCCAGAGAAGTCCAAGATTGTGTTTTTTTAGACTGGCTGCCACGAGCTGAAACGAATGCAGCCAAGAGCGAGCGTCTGTGACTTACGGTTCAAAAGTTATTCACAGAAACATGGTTCTGAACTTTGCTGCCAGCCGCGAAAGCGAAAATAACCAAGATCGAGCGTCTAGGATTTACTTGTCAATAGCTCGCCTGGGAAACATCCAGAGAAGTCAAAGACAGTGCTTCTATACTAATTGCCAGGCGCTGAGACGAATGCCGCCAAGATCGAGCGTCTATGACTTACGGTTCAAGAATTAGCCTCAGAAACAGTGGTTCTGAGCATGCTGCCAATATCTCGTCTGGGAAACATCCAGAGTAGTCCAAGATAGTGTTTTTTAGACTTGCTGCCACGAGCTGAAACGAATGCAGCCAAGAGCGAGCGTCTGTGACTTACGGTTCAAGAGTTATTCACAGAAACATGGTTCTGAACTTTGCTGCCAGCCGCGAAAGCGAAAATAACCAAGATCGAGCGTCTAGGATTTACTTGTCAATAGCTCGCCTGGGAAACATCCAGAGAAGTCAAAGACAGTGCTTCTATACTAATTGCCAGGCGCTGAGACGAATGCCGCCAAGATCTAGCGTCTATGACTTACGGTTCAAGAATTAGCCTCAGAAACAGTGGGAAACAGTGCTTCTATACTAATTGCCAGGCGCTGAGACGAATGCCGCCAAGATCGAGCGTCTATGACTTACGGTTCAAGAATTAGCCTCAGAAACAGTGGTTCTGAACATGCTGCCAATAGCTCGTCTGGGAAACATCCAGAGAAGTCCAAGATAGTGTTTTTTAGACTGGCTGCCACGAGCTGAAACGAATGCAGCCAAGAGCGAGCGTCTGTGACTTACGGTTCAAGAGTTATTCACAGAAACATGGTTCTGAACTTTGCTGCCAGCCGCGAAAGCGAAAATAACCAAGATCGAGCGTCTAGGATTTACTTGTCAATAGCTCGCCTGGGAAACATCCAGAGAAGTCAAAGACAGTGCTTCTATACTAATTGCCAGGCGCTGAGACGAATGCCGCCAAGATCTAGCGTCTATGACTTACGGTTCAAGAATTAGCCTCAGAAACAGTGGGAAACAGTGCTTCTATACTAATTGCCAGGCGCTGAGACGAATGCCGCCAAGATCTAGCGTCTATGACTTACGGTTCAAGAATTAGCCTCAGAAACATTGGTTCTGAACATGCTGCCAATAGCTCGCCTGGGAAACATCCAGAGAAGTCCAATATAGTGTTTTTAAGACTGGCTGCCACGAGCTGAAACGAATGCAGCCAAGAGCGAGCGTCTGTGACTTACGGTTCAAGAGTTATTCACAGAAACATGGTTCTGAACTTTGCTGCCAGCCGCGAAAGCGAAAATAACCAAGATCGAGCGTCTAGGATTTACTTGTCAAAAGCTCGCCTGGGAAACATCCAGAGAAGTCAAAGACAGTGCTTCTATACTAATTGCCAGGCGCTGAGACGAATGCCGCCAAGATCTAGCGTCTATGACTTACGGTTCAAGAATTAGCCTCAGAAACAGTGGGAAACAGTGCTTCTATACTAATTGCCAGGCGCTGAGACGAATGCCGCCAAGATCGAGCGTCTATGACTTACGGTTCAAGAATTAGCCTCAGAAACAGTGGTTCTGAACATGCTGCCAATAGCTCGTCTGGGAAACATCCAGAGAAGTCCAAGATAGTGTTTTTTAGACTGGCTGCCACGAGCTGAAACGAATGCAGCCAAGAGCGAGCGTCTGTGACTTACGGTTCAAGAGTTATTCACAGAAACATGGTTCTGAACTTTGCTGCCAGCCGCGAAAGCGAAAATAACCAAGATCGAGCGTCTAGGATTTACTTGTCAATAGCTCGCCTGGGAAACATCCAGAGAAGTCAAAGACAGTGCTTCTATACTAATTGCCAGGCGCTGAGACGAATGCCGCCAAGATCTAGCGTCTATGACTTACGGTTCAAGAATTAGCCTCAGAAACAGTGGGAAACAGTGCTTCTATACTAATTGCCAGGCGCTGAGACGAATGCCGCCAAGATCTAGCGTCTATGACTTACGGTTCAAGAATTAGCCTCAGAAACATTGGTTCTGAACATGCTGCCAATAGCTCGCCTGGGAAACATCCAGAGAAGTCCAAGATAGTGTTTTTTAGACTGGCTGCCACGAGCTGAAACGAATGCAGCCAAGAGCGAGCGTCTGTGACTTACGGTTCAAGAGTTATTCACAGAAACATGGTTCTGAACTTTGCTGCCAGCCGCGAAAGCGAAAATAACCAAGATCGAGCGTCTAGGATTTACTTTTCAATAGCTCGCCTGGGAAACATCCAGAGAAGTCAAAGACAGTGCTTCTATACTAATTGCCAGGCGCTGAGACGAATGCCGCCAAGATCTAGCGTCTATGACTTACGGTTCAAGAATTAGCCTTAGAAACAGTGGGAAACAGTGCTTCTATACTAATTGCCAGGCGCTGAGACGAATGCCGCCAAGATCGAGCGTCTATGACTTACGGTTCAAGAATTAGCCTCAGAAACAGTGGTTCTGAACATGCTGCCAATAGCTCGTCTGGGAAACATCCAGAGAAGTCCAAGATAGTGTTTTTTAGACTGGCTGCCACGAGCTGAAACGAATGCAGCCAAGAGCGAGCGTCTGTGACTTACGGTTCAAGAGTTATTCACAGAAACATGGTTCTGAACTTTGCTGCCAGCCGCGAAAGCGAAAATAACCAAGATCGAGCGTCTAGGATTTACTTGTCAATAGCTCGCCTGGGAAACATCCAGAGAAGTCAAAGACAGTGCTAATATACTAATTGCCAGGCGCTGAGACGAATGCCGCCAAGATCTAGCGTCTATGACTTACGGTTCAAGAATTAGCCTCAGAAACAGTGGGAAACAGTGCTTCTATACTAATTGCCAGGCGCTGAGACGAATGCCGCCAAGATAGAGCGTCTATGACTTACGGTTCAAGAATTAGCCTCAGAAACAGTGGTTCTGAACATGCTGCCAATAGCTCGCCTGGGAAACATCCAGAGAAGTCCAAGATTGTGTTTTTTAGACTGGCTGCCACGAGCTGAAACGAATGCAGCCAAGAGCGAGCGTCTGTGACTTACGGTTCAAAAGTTATTCACAGAAACATGGTTCTGAACTTTGCTGCCAGCCGCGAAAGCGAAAATAACCAAGATCGAGCGTCTAGGATTTACTTGTCAAAAGCTCGCCTGGGAAACATCCAGAGAAGTCAAAGACAGTGCTTCTATACTAATTGCCAGGCGCTGAGACGAATGCCGCCAAGATCGAGCGTCTAAGACTTAC
Organism: Rhinoderma darwinii; assembly: GCF_050947455.1. Taxonomy (NCBI): domain Eukaryota; kingdom Metazoa; phylum Chordata; class Amphibia; order Anura; family Rhinodermatidae; genus Rhinoderma; species Rhinoderma darwinii. The sequence goes on from NW_027462334.1 coordinate 19,815, forward strand.
GGTTCAAGAATTAACCTCAGAAACAGTGGTTCTGAACATGCTGCCAGTAGCTCGCCTGGGAAACATCCAGAGAAGTCCAAGATAGTGTTTTTTAGACTGGCTGCCACGAGCTGAAACGAATGCAGCCAAGAGCGAGCGTCTGTGACTTACGGTTCAAGAGTTATTCACAGAAACATGGTTCTGAACTTTGCTGCCAGCTGCGAAAGCGAAAATAACCAAGATCGAGTGTCTAGGATTTACTTGTCAATAGCTCGCCTGGGAAACATCCAGAGAAGTCAAAGACAGTGCTTCTATACTAATTGCCAGGCGCTGAGACGAATGCCGCCAAGATCTAGCGTCTATGACTTACGGTTCAAGAATTAGCCTCAGAAACAGTGGGAAACAGTGCTTCTATACTAATTGCCAGGCGCTGAGACGAATGCCGCCAAGATCGAGCGTCTATGACTTACGGTTCAAGAATTAGCCTCAGAAACAGTGGTTCTGAACATGCTGCCAATAGCTCGCCTGGGAAACATCCAGAGAAGTCCAAGATAGTGTTTTTTAGACTGGCTGCCACGAGCTGAAACGAATGCAGCCAAGAGCGAGCGTCTGTGACTTACGGTTCAAAAGTTATTCACAGAAACATGGTTCTGAACTTTGCTGCCAGCCGCGAATGCGAAAATAACCAAGATCGAGCGTCTAGGATTTACTTGTCAAAAGCTCGCCTGGGAAACATCCAGAGAAGTCAAAGACAGTGCTTCTATACTAATTGCCAGGCGCTGAGACGAATGCCGCCAAGATCTAGCGTCTATGACTTACGGTTCAAGAATTAGCCTCAGAAACAGTGGGAAACAGTGCTTCTATACTAATTGCCAGGCGCTGAGACGAATGCCGCCAAGATCGAGCGTGTATGACTTACGGTTCAAGAATTAGCCCTCAGAAACAGTGGTTCTGAACATGCTGCCAATAGCTCGCCTGGGAAACATCCAGAGAAGTCAAAGACAGTGCTAATATACTAATTGCCAGGCGCTGAGACGAATGCCGCCAAGATCTAGCGTCTATGACTTACGGTTCAAGAATTAGCCTCAGAAACAGTGGGAAACAGTGCTTCTATACTAATTGCCAGGCGCTGAGACGAATGCCGCCAAGATAGAGCGTCTATGACTTACGGTTCAAGAATTAGCCTCAGAAACAGTGGTTCTGAACATGCTGCCAATAGCTCGCCTGGGAAACATCCAGAGAAGTCCAAGATTGTGTTTTTTAGACTGGCTGCCACGAGCTGAAACGAATGCAGCCAAGAGCGAGCGTCTGTGACTTACGGTTCAAAAGTTATTCACAGAAACATGGTTCTGAACTTTGCTGCCAGCCGCGAAAGCGAAAATAACCAAGATCGAGCGTCTAGGATTTACTTGTCAAAAGCTCGCCTGGGAAACATCCAGAGAAGTCAAAGACAGTGCTTCTATACTAATTGCCAGGCGCTGAGACGAATGCCGCCAAGATCGAGCGTCTAAGACTTACGGTTCAAGAATTAACCTCAGAAACAGTGGTTCTGAACATGCTGCCAGTAGCTCGCCTGGGAAACATCCAGAGAAGTCCAAGATAGTGTTTTTTAGACTGGCTGCCACGAGCTGAAACGAATGCAGCCAAGAGCGAGCGTCTGTGACTTACGGTTCAAGAGTTATTCACAGAAACATGGTTCTGAACTTTGCTGCCAGCTGCGAAAGCGAAAATAACCAAGATCGAGCGTCTAGGATTTACTTGTCAATAGCTCGCCTGGGAAACATCCAGAGAAGTCAAAGACAGTGCTTCTATACTAATTGCCAGGCGCTGAGACGAATGCCGCCAAGATCTAGCGTCTATGACTTACGGTTCAAGAATTAGCCTCAGAAACAGTGGGAAACAGTGCTTCTATACTAATTGCCAGGCGCTGAGACGAATGCCGCCAAGATCGAGCGTCTATGACTTACGGTTCAAGAATTAGCCTCAGAAACAGTGGTTCTGAACATGCTGCCAATAGCTCGCCTGGGAAACATCCAGAGAAGTCCAAGATAGTGTTTTTTAGACTGGCTGCCACGAGCTGAAACGAATGCAGCCAAGAGCGAGCGTCTGTGACTTACGGTTCAAAAGTTATTCACAGAAACATGGTTCTGAACTTTGCTGCCAGCCGCGAATGCGAAAATAACCAAGATCGAGCGTCTAGGATTTACTTGTCAAAAGCTCGCCTGGGAAACATCCAGAGAAGTCAAAGACAGTGCTTCTATACTAATTGCCAGGCGCTGAGACGAATGCCGCCAAGATCTAGCGTCTATGACTTACGGTTCAAGAATTAGCCTCAGAAACAGTGGGAAACAGTGCTTCTATACTAATTGCCAGGCGCTGAGACGAATGCCGCCAAGATCGAGCGTGTATGACTTACGGTTCAAGAATTAGCCTCAGAAACAGTGGTTCTGAACATGCTGCCAATAGCTCGCCTGGGAAACATCCAGAGAAGTCCAAGATTGTGTTTTTTAGACTGGCTGCCACGAGCTGAAACGAATGCAGCCAAGAGTGAGCGTCTGTGACTTACGGTTCAAAAGTTATTCACAGAAACATGGTTCTGAACTTTGCTGCCAGCCGCGAAAGCGAAAATAACCAAGATCGAGCGTCTAGGATTTACTTGTCAATAGCTCGCCTGGGAAACATCCAGAGAAGTCAAAGACAGTGCTTCTATACTAATTGCCAGGCGCTGAGACGAATGCCGCCAAGATCGAGCGTCTATGACTTACGGTTCAAGAATTAGCCTCAGAAACAGTGGTTCTGAGCATGCTGCCAATATCTCGTCTGGGAAACATCCAGAGAAGTCCAAGATAGTGTTTTTTAGACTGGCTGCCACGAGCTGAAACGAATGCAGCCAAGAGCGAGCGTCTGTGACTTACGGTTCAAGAGTTATTCACAGAAACATGGTTCTGAACTTTGCTGCCAGCCGCGAAAGCGAAAATAACCAAGATCGAGCGTCTAGGATTTACTTGTCAATAGCTCGCCTGGGAAACATCCAGAGAAGTCAAAGACAGTGCTTCTATACTAATTGCCAGGCGCTGAGACGAATGCCGCCAAGATCTAGCGTCTATGACTTACGGTTCAAGAATTAGCCTCAGAAACAGTGGGAAACAGTGCTTCTATACTAATTGCCAGGCGCTGAGACGAATGCCGCCAAGATCGAGCGTCTATGACTTACGGTTCAAGAATTAGCCTCAGAAACAGTGGTTCTGAACATGCTGCCAATAGCTCGTCTGGGAAACATCCAGAGAAGTCCAAGATAGTGTTTTTTAGACTGGCTGCCACGAGCTGAAACGAATGCAGCCAAGAGCGAGCGTCTGTGACTTACGGTTCAAGAGTTATTCACAGAAACATGGTTCTGAACTTTGCTGCCAGCCGCGAAAGCGAAAATAACCAAGATCGAGCGTCTAGGATTTACTTGTCAATAGCTCGCCTGGGAAACATCCAGAGAAGTCAAAGACAGTGCTTCTATACTAATTGCCAGGCGCTGAGACGAATGCCGCCAAGATCTAGCGTCTATGACTTACGGTTCAAGAATTAGCCTCAGAAACAGTGGGAAACAGTGCTTCTATACTAATTGCCAGGCGCTGAGACGAATGCCGCCAAGATCTAGCGTCTATGACTTACGGTTCAAGAATTAGCCTCAGAAACATTGGTTCTGAACATGCTGCCAATAGCTCGCCTGGGAAACATCCAGAGAAGTCCAAGATAGTGTTTTTAAGACTGGCTGCCACGAGCTGAAACGAATGCAGCCAAGAACGAGCGTCTGTGACTTACGGTTCAAGAGTTATTCACAGAAACATGGTTCTGAACTTTGCTGCCAGCCGCGAAAGCGAAAATAACCAAGATCGAGCGTCTAGGATTTACTTGTCAATAGCTCGCCTGGGAAACATCCAGAGAAGTCAAAGACAGTGCTTCTATACTAATTGCCAGGCGCTGAGACGAATGCCGCCAAGATCTAGCGTCTATGACTTACGGTTCAAGAATTAGCCTCAGAAACAGTGGGAAACAGTGCTTCTATACTAATTGCCAGGCGCTGAGACGAATGCCGCCAAGATCGAGCGTCTATGACTTACGGTTCAAGAATTAGCCTCAGAAACAGTGGTTCTGAACATGCTGCCAATAGCTCGTCTGGGAAACATCCAGAGAAGTCCAAGATAGTGTTTTTTAGACTGGCTGCCACGAGCTGAAACGAATGCAGCCAAGAGCGAGCGTCTGTGACTTACGGTTCAAGAGTTATTCACAGAAACATGGTTCTGAACTTTGCTGCCAGCCGCGAAAGCGAAAATAACCAAGATCGAGCGTCTAGGATTTACTTGTCAATAGCTCGCCTGGGAAACATCCAGAGAAGTCAAAGACAGTGCTTCTATACTAATTGCCAGGCGCTGAGACGAATGCCGCCAAGATCTAGCGTCTATGACTTACGGTTCAAGAATTAGCCTCAGAAACAGTGGGAAACAGTGCTTCTATACTAATTGCCAGGCGCTGAGACGAATGCCGCCAAGATCTAGCGTCTATGACTTACGGTTCAAGAATTAGCCTCAGAAACATTGGTTCTGAACATGCTGCCAATAGCTCGCCTGGGAAACATCCAGAGAAGTCCAAGATAGTGTTTTTTAGACTGGCTGCCACGAGCTGAAACGAATGCAGCCAAGAGCGAGCGTCTGTGACTTACGGTTCAAGAGTTATTCACAGAAACATGGTTCTGAACTTTGCTGCCAGCCGCGAAAGCGAAAATAACCAAGATCGAGCGTCTAGGATTTACTTTTCAATAGCTCGCCTGGGAAACATCCAGAGAAGTCAAAGACAGTGCTTCTATACTAATTGCCAGGCGCTGAGACGAATGCCGCCAAGATCTAGCGTCTATGACTTACGGTTCAAGAATTAGCCTCAGAAACAGTGGGAAACAGTGCTTCTATACTAATTGCCAGGCGCTGAGACGAATGCCGCCAAGATCGAGCGTCTATGACTTACGGTTCAAGAATTAGCCTCAGAAACAGTGGTTCTGAACATGCTGCCAATAGCTCGTCTGGGAAACATCCAGAGAAGTCCAAGATAGTGTTTTTTAGACTGGCTGCCACGAGCTGAAACGAATGCAGCCAAGAGCGTGCGTCTGTGACTTACGGTTCAAGAGTTATTCACAGAAACATGGTTCTGAACTTTGCTGCCAGCCGCGAAAGCGAAAATAACCAAGATCGAGCGTCTAGGATTTACTTGTCAATAGCTCGCCTGGGAAACATCCAGAGAAGTCAAAGACAGTGCTAATATACTAATTGCCAGGCGCTGAGACGAATGCCGCCAAGATCTAGCGTCTATGACTTACGGTTCAAGAATTAGCCTCAGAAACAGTGGGAAACAGTGCTGCTATACTAATTGCCAGGCGCTGAGACGAATGCCGCCAAGATAGAGCGTCTATGACTTACGGTTCAAGAATTAGCCTCAGAAACAGTGGTTCTGAACATGCTGCCAATAGCTCGCCTGGGAAACATCCAGAGAAGTCCAAGATTGTGTTTTTTAGACTGGCTGCCACGAGCTGAAACGAATGCAGCCAAGAGCGAGCGTCTGTGACTTACGGTTCAAAAGTTATTCACAGAAACATGGTTCTGAACTTTGCTGCCAGCCGCGAAAGCGAAAATAACCAAGATCGAGCGTCTAGGATTTACTTGTCAAAAGCTCGCCTGGGAAACATCCAGAGAAGTCAAAGACAGTGCTTCTATACTAATTGCCAGGCGCTGAGACGAATGCCGCCAAGATCTAGCGTCTATGACTTATGGTTCAAGAATTAGCCTCAGAAACAGTGGGAAACAGTGCTTCTATACTAATTGCCAGGCGCTGAGACGAATGCCGCCAAGATCGAGCGTGTATGACTTACGGTTCAAGAATTAGCCTCAGAAACAGTGGTTCTGAACATGCTGCCAATAGCTCGCCTGGGAAACATCCAGAGAAGTCCAAGATTGTGTTTTTTAGACTGGCTGCCACGAGCTGAAACGAATGCAGCCAAGAGCGAGCGTTTGTGACTTACGGTTCAAAAGTTATTCACAGAAACATGGTTCTGAACTTTGCTGCCAGCCGCGAAAGCGAAAATAACCAAGATCGAGCGTCTAGGATTTACTTGTCAATAGCTCGCCTGGGAAACATCCAGAGAAGTCAAAGACAGTGCTTCTATACTAATTGCCAGGCGCTGAGACGAATGCCGCCAAGATCTAGCGTCTATGACTTACGGTTCAAGAATTAGCCTCAGAAACAGTGGGAAACAGTGCTTCTATACTAATTGCCAGGCGCTGAGACGAATGCCGCCAAGATCGAGCGTCTATGACTTACGGTTCAAGAATTAGCCTCAGAAACAGTGGTTCTGAACATGCTGCCAATAGCTCGCCTGGGAAACATCCAGAGAAGTCCAAGATTGTGTTTTTTAGACTGGCTGCCACGAGCTGAAACGAATGCAGCCAAGAGCGAGCGTCTGTGACTTACGGTTCAAAAGTTATTCACAGAAACATGGTTCTGAACTTTGCTGCCAGCCGCGAAAGCGAAAATAACCAAGATCGAGCGTCTAGGATTTACTTGTCAAAAGCTCGCCTGGGAAACATCCAGAGAAGTCAAAGACAGTGCTTCTATACTAATTGCCAGGCGCTGAGACGAATGCCGCCAAGATCTAGCGTCTATGACTTACGGTTCAAGAATTAGCCTCAGAAACAGTGGGAAACAGTGCTTCTATACTAATTGCCAGGCGCTGAGACGAATGCCGCCAAGATCGAGCGTGTATGACTTACGGTTCAAGAATTAGCCTCAGAAACAGTGGTTCTGAACATGCTGCCAATAGCTCGCCTGGGAAACATCCAGAGAAGTCCAAGATTGTGTTTTTTAGACTGGCTGCCACGAGCTGAAACGAATGCAGCCAAGAGCGAGCGTCTGTGACTTACGGTTCAAAAGTTATTCACAGAAACATGGTTCTGAACTTTGCTGCCAGCCGCGAAAGCGAAAATAACCAAGATCGAGCGTCTAGGATTTACTTGTCAATAGCTCGCCTGGGAAACATCCAGAGAAGTCAAAGACAGTGCTTCTATACTAATTGCCAGGCGCTGAGACGAATGCCGCCAAGATCTAGCGTCTATGACTTACGGTTCAAGAATTAGCCTCAGAAACAGTGGGAAACAGTGCTTCTATACTAATTGCCAGGCGCTGAGACGAATGCCGCCAAGATCGAGCGTGTATGACTTACGGTTCAAGAATTAGCCTCAGAAACAGTGGTTCTGAACATGCTGCCAATAGCTCGCCTGGGAAACATCCAGAGAAGTCCAAGATTGTGTTTTTTAGACTGGCTGCCACGAGCTGAAACGAATGCAGCCAAGAGCGAGCGTCTGTGACTTACGGTTCAAAAGTTATTCACAGAAACATGGTTCTGAACTTTGCTGCCAGCCGCGAAAGCGAAAATAACCAAGATCGAGCGTCTAGGATTTACTTGTCAATAGCTCGCCTGGGAAACATCCAGAGAAGTCAAAGACAGTGCTTCTATACTAATTGCCAGGCGCTGAGACGAATGCCGCCAAGATCTAGCGTCTATGACTTACGGTTCAAGAATTAGCCTCAGAAACAGTGGGAAACAGTGCTTCTATACTAATTGCCAGGCGCTGAGACGAATGCCGCCAAGATCGAGCGTCTATGACTTACGGTTCAAGAATTAGCCTCAGAAACAGTGGTTCTGAACATGCTGCCAATAGCTCGTCTGGGAAACATCCAGAGAAGTCCAAGATAGTGTTTTTTAGACTGGCTGCCACGAGCTGAAACGAATGCAGCCAAGAGCGAGCGTCTGTGACTTACGGTTCAAGAGTTATTCACAGAAACATGGTTCTGAACTTTGCTGCCAGCCGCGAAAGCGAAAATAACCAAGATCGAGCGTCTAGGATTTACTTGTCAATAGCTCGCCTGGGAAACATCCAGAGAAGTCAAAGACAGTGCTTCTATACTAATTGCCAGGCGCTGAGACGAATGCCGCCAAGATCTAGCGTCTATGACTTACGGTTCAAGAATTAGCCTCAGAAACAGTGGGAAACAGTGCTTCTATACTAATTGCCAGGCGCTGAGACGAATGCCGCCAAGATCGAGCGTCTATGACTTACGGTTCAAGAATTAGCCTCAGAAACAGTGGTTCTGAACATGCTGCCAATAGCTCGCCTGGGAAACATCCAGAGAAGTCCAAGATTGTGTTTTTTAGACTGGCTGCCACGAGCTGAAACGAATGCAGCCAAGAGCGAGCGTCTGTGACTTACGGTTCAAAAGTTATTCACAGAAACATGGTTCTGAACTTTGCTGCCAGCCGCGAAAGCGAAAATAACCAAGATCGAGCGTCTAGGATTTACTTGTCAAAAGCTCGCCTGGGAAACATCCAGAGAAGTCAAAGACAGTGCTTCTATACTAATTGCCAGGCGCTGAGACGAATGCCGCCAAGATCTAGCGTCTATGACTTACGGTTCAAGAATTAGCCTCAGAAACAGTGGGAAACAGTGCTTCTATACTAATTGCCAGGCGCTGAGACGAATGCCGCCAAGATCGAGCGTGTATGACTTACGGTTCAAGAATTAGCCTCAGAAACAGTGGTTCTGAACATGCTGCCAATAGCTCGCCTGGGAAACATCCAGAGAAGTCCAAGATTGTGTTTTTTAGACTGGCTGCCACGAGCTGAAACGAATGCAGCCAAGAGCGAGCGTCTGTGACTTACGGTTCAAAAGTTATTCACAGAAACATGGTTCTGAACTTTGCTGCCAGCCGCGAAAGCGAAAATAACCAAGATCGAGCGTCTAGGATTTACTTGTCAATAGCTCGCCTGGGAAACATCCAGAGAAGTCAAAGACAGTGCTAATATACTAATTGCCAGGCGCTGAGACGAATGCCGCCAAGATCTAGCGTCTATGACTTACGGTTCAAGAATTAGCCTCAGAAACAGTGGGAAACAGTGCTTCTATACTAATTGCCAGGCGCTGAGACGAATGCCGCCAAGATAGAGCGTCTATGACTTACGGTTCAAGAATTAGACTCAGAAACAGTGGTTCTGAACATGCTGCCAATAGCTCGCCTGGGAAACATCCAGAGAAGTCCAAGATTGTGTTTTTTAGACTGGCTGCCACGAGCTGAAACGAATGCAGCCAAGAGCGAGCGTCTGTGACTTACGGTTCAAAAGTTATTCACAGAAACATGGTTCTGAACTTTGCTGCCAGCCGCGAAAGCGAAAATAACCAAGATCGAGCGTCTAGGATTTACTTGTCAAAAGCTCGCCTGGGAAACATCCAGAGAAGTCAAAGACAGTGCTTCTATACTAATTGCCAGGCGCTGAGACGAATGCCGCCAAGATCTAGCGTCTATGACTTATGGTTCAAGAATTAGCCTCAGAAACAGTGGGAAACAGTGCTTCTATACTAATTGCCAGGCGCTGAGACGAATGCCGCCAAGATCGAGCGTGTATGACTTACGGTTCAAGAATTAGCCTCAGAAACAGTGGTTCTGAACATGCTGCCAATAGCTCGCCTGGGAAACATCCAGAGAAGTCCAAGATTGTGTTTTTTAGACTGGCTGCCACGAGCTGAAACGAATGCAGCCAAGAGCGAGCGTTTGTGACTTACGGTTCAAAAGTTATTCACAGAAACATGGTTCTGAACTTTGCTGCCAGCCGCGAAAGCGAAAATAACCAAGATCGAGCGTCTAGGATTTACTTGTCAATAGCTCGCCTGGGAAACATCCAGAGAAGTCAAAGACAGTGCTTCTATACTAATTGCCAGGCGCTGAGACGAATGCCGCCAAGATCTAGCGTCTATGACTTACGGTTCAAGAATTAGCCTCAGAAACAGTGGGAAACAGTGCTTCTATACTAATTGCCAGGCGCTGAGACGAATGCCGCCAAGATCGAGCGTGTATGACTTACGGTTCAAGAATTAGCCTCAGAAACAGTGGTTCTGAACATGCTGCCAATAGCTCGCCTGGGAAACATCCAGAGAAGTCCAAGATTGTGTTTTTTAGACTGGCTGCCACGAGCTGAAACGAATGCAGCCAAGAGCGAGCGTCTGTGACTTACGGTTCAAAAGTTATTCACAGAAACATGGTTCTGAACTTTGCTGCCAGCCGCGAAAGCGAAAATAACCAAGATCGAGCGTCTAGGATTTACTTGTCAATAGCTCGCCTGGGAAACATCCAGAGAAGTCAAAGACAGTGCTTCTATACTAATTGCCAGGCGCTGAGACGAATGCCGCCAAGATCTAGCGTCTATGACTTACGGTTCAAGAATTAGCCTCAGAAACAGTGGGAAACAGTGCTTCTATACTAATTGCCAGGCGCTGAGACGAATGCCGCCAAGATCGAGCGTCTATGACTTACGGTTCAAGAATTAGCCTCAGAAACAGTGGTTCTGAACATGCTGCCAATAGCTCGTCTGGGAAACATCCAGAGAAGTCCAAGATAGTGTTTTTTAGACTGGCTGCCACGAGCTGAAACGAATGCAGCCAAGAGCGAGCGTCTGTGACTTACGGTTCAAGAGTTATTCACAGAAACATGGTTCTGAACTTTGCTGCCAGCCGCGAAAGCGAAAATAACCAAGATCGAGCGTCTAGGATTTACTTGTCAATAGCTCGCCTGGGAAACATCCAGAGAAGTCAAAGACAGTGCTTCTATACTAATTGCCAGGCGCTGAGACGAATGCCGCCAAGATCTAGCGTCTATGACTTACGGTTCAAGAATTAGCCTCAGAAACAGTGGGAAACAGTGCTTCTATACTAATTGCCAGGCGCTGAGACGAATGCCGCCAAGATCGAGCGTCTATGACTTACGGTTCAAGAATTAGCCTCAGAAACAGTGGTTCTGAACATGCTGCCAATAGCTCGCCTGGGAAACATCCAGAGAAGTCCAAGATTGTGTTTTTTAGACTGGCTGCCACGAGCTGAAACGAATGCAGCCAAGAGCGAGCGTCTGTGACTTACGGTTCAAAAGTTATTCACAGAAACATGGTTCTGAACTTTGCTGCCAGCCGCGAAAGCGAAAATAACCAAGATCGAGCGTCTAGGATTTACTTGTCAAAAGCTCGCCTGGGAAACATCCAGAGAAGTCAAAGACAGTGCTTCTATACTAATTGCCAGGCGCTGAGACGAATGCCGCCAAGATCTAGCGTCTATGACTTACGGTTCAAGAATTAGCCTCAGAAACAGTGGGAAACAGTGCTTCTATACTAATTGCCAGGCGCTGAGACGAATGCCGCCAAGATCGAGCGTGTATGACTTACGGTTCAAGAATTAGCCTCAGAAACAGTGGTTCTGAACATGCTGCCAATAGCTCGCCTGGGAAACATCCAGAGAAGTCCAAGATTGTGTTTTTTAGACTGGCTGCCACGAGCTGAAACGAATGCAGCCAAGAGCGAGCGTCTGTGACTTACGGTTCAAAAGTTATTCACAGAAACATGGTTCTGAACTTTGCTGCCAGCCGCGAAAGCGAAAATAACCAAGATCGAGCGTCTAGGATTTACTTGTCAATAGCTCGCCTGGGAAACATCCAGAGAAGTCAAAGACAGTGCTTCTATACTAATTGCCAGGCGCTGAGACGAATGCCGCCAAGATCTAGCGTCTATGACTTACGGTTCAAGAATTAGCCTCAGAAACAGTGGGAAACAGTGCTTCTATACTAATTGCCAGGCGCTTTGACGAATGCCGCCAAGATCGAGCGTCTATGACTTACGGTTCAAGAATTAGCCTCAGAAACAGTGGTTCTGAACATGCTGCCAATAGCTCGTCTGGGAAACATCCAGAGAAGTCCAAGATAGTGTTTTTTAGACTGGCTGCCACGAGCTGAAACGAATGCAGCCAAGAGCGAGCGTCTGTGACTTACGGTTCAAGAGTTATTCACAGAAACATGGTTCTGAACTTTGCTGCCAGCCGCGAAAGCGAAAATAACCAAGATCGAGCGTCTAGGATTTACTTGTCAATAGCTCGCCTGGGAAACATCCAGAGAAGTCAAAGACAGTGCTTCTATACTAATTGCCAGGCGCTGAGACGAATGCCGCCAAGATCTAGCGTCTATGACTTACGGTTCAAGAATTAGCCTCAGAAACAGTGGGAAACAGTGCTTCTATACTAATTGCCAGGCGCTGAGACGAATGCCGCCAAGATCGAGCGTCTATGACTTACGGTTCAAGAATTAGCCTCAGAAACAGTGGTTCTGAACATGCTGCCAATAGCTCGCCTGGGAAACATCCAGAGAAGTCCAAGATTGTGTTTTTTAGACTGGCTGCCACGAGCTGAAACGAATGCAGCCAAGAGCGAGCGTCTGTGACTTACGGTTCAAAAGTTATTCACAGAAACATGGTTCTGAACTTTGCTGCCAGCCGCGAAAGCGAAAATAACCAAGATCGAGCGTCTAGGATTTACTTGTCAAAAGCTCGCCTGGGAAACATCCAGAGAAGTCAAAGACAGTGCTTCTATACTAATTGCCAGGCGCTGAGACGAATGCCGCCAAGATCTAGCGTCTATGACTTACGGTTCAAGAATTAGCCTCAGAAACAGTGGGAAACAGTGCTTCTATACTAATTGCCAGGCGCTGAGACGAATGCCGCCAAGATCGAGCGTGTATGACTTACGGTTCAAGAATTAGCCTCAGAAACAGTGGTTCTGAACATGCTGCCAATAGCTCGCCTGGGAAACATCCAGAGAAGTCCAAGATTGTGTTTTTTAGACTGGCTGCCACGAGCTGAAACGAATGCAGCCAAGAGCGAGCGTCTGTGACTTACGGTTCAAAAGTTATTCACAGAAACATGGTTCTGAACTTTGCTGCCAGCCGCGAAAGCGAAAATAACCAAGATCGAGCGTCTAGGATTTACTTGTCAATAGCTCGCCTGGGAAACATCCAGAGAAGTCAAAGACAGTGCTTCCATACTAATTGCCAGGCGCTGAGACGAATGCCGCCAAGATCTAGCGTCTATGACTTACGGTTCAAGAATTAGCCTCAGAAACAGTGGGAAACAGTGCTTCTATACTAATTGCCAGGCGCTGAGACGAATGCCGCCAAGATCGAGCGTCTATGACTTACGGTTCAAGAATTAGCCTCAGAAACAGTGGTTCTGAACATGCTGCCAATAGCTCGTCTGGGAAACATCCAGAGAAGTCCAAGATAGTGTTTTTTAGACTGGCTGCCACGAGCTGAAACGAATGCAGCCAAGAGCGAGCGTCTGTGACTTACGGTTCAAGAGTTATTCACAGAAACATGGTTCTGAACTTTGCTGCCAGCCGCGAAAGCGAAAATAACCAAGATCGAGCGTCTAGGATTTACTTGTCAATAGCTCGCCTGGGAAACATCCAGAGAAGTCAAAGACAGTGCTTCTATACTAATTGCCAGGCGCTGAGACGAATGCCGCCAAGATCTAGCGTCTATGACTTACGGTTCAAGAATTAGCCTCAGAAACAGTGGGAAACAGTGCTTCTATACTAATTGCCAGGCGCTGAGACGAATGCCGCCAAGATCTAGCGTCTATGACTTACGGTTCAAGAATTAGCCTCAGAAACAGTGGTTCTGAACATGCTGCCAATAGCTCGCCTGGGAAACATCCAGATAAGTCCAAGATTGTGTTTTTTAGACTGGCTGCCACGAGCTGAAACGAATGCAGCCAAGAGCGAGCGTCTGTGACTTACGGTTCAAAAGTTATTCACAGAAACATGGTTCTGAACTTTGCTGCCAGCCGCGAAAGCGAAAATAACCAAGATCGAGCGTCTAGGATTTACTTGTCAAAAGCTCGCCTGGGAAACATTCAGAGAAGTCAAAGACAGTGCTTCTATACTAATTGCCAGGCGCTGAGACGAATGCCGCCAAGATCTAGCGTCTATGACTTACGGTTCAAGAATTAGCCTCAGAAACAGTGGGAAACAGTGCTTCTATACTAATTGCCAGGCGCTGAGACGAATGCCGCCAAGATCTAGCGTCTATGACTTACGGTTCAAGAATTAGCCTCAGAAACAGTGGTTCTGAACATGCTGCCAATAGCTCGCCTGGGAAACATCCAGAGAAGTCCAAGATTGTGTTTTTTAGACTGGCTGCCACGAGCTGAAACGAATGCAGCCAAGAGCGAGCGTCTGTGACTTACGGTTCAAAAGATATTCACAGAAACATGGTTCTGAACTTTGCTGCCAGCCGCGAAAGCGAAAATAACCAAGATCGAGCGTCTAGGATTTACTTGTCAATAGCTCGCCTGGGAAACATCCAGAGAAGTCAAAGACAGTGCTTCTATACTAATTGCCAGGCGCTGAGACGAATGCCGCCAAGATCGAGCGTCTAAGACTTACGGTTCAAGAATTAACCTCAGAAACAGTGGTTCTGAACATGCTGCCAATAGCTCGCCTGGGAAACATCCAGAGAAGTCCAAGATAGTGTTTTTTAGACTGGCTGCCACGAGCTGAAACGAATGCAGCCAAGAGCGAGCGTCTGTGACTTACGGTTCAAAAGTTATTCACAGAAACATGGTTCTGAACTTTGCTGCCAGCCGCGAAAGCGAAAATAACCAAGATCGAGCGTCTAGGATTTACTTGTCAAAAGCTCGCCTGGGAAACATCCAGAGAAGTCAAAGACAGTGCTTCTATACTAATTGCCAGGCGCTGAGACGAATGCCGCCAAGATCGAGCGTGTATGACTTACGGTTCAAGAATTAGCCTCAGAAACAGTGGTTCTGAACATGCTGCCAATAGCTCGCCTGGGAAACATCCAGATAAGTCCAAGATTGTGTTTTTTAGACTGGCTGCCACGAGCTGAAACGAATGCAGCCAAGAGCGAGCGTCTGTGACTTACGGTTCAAAAGTTATTCACAGAAACATGGTTCTGAACTTTGCTGCCAGCCGCGAAAGCGAAAATAACCAAGATCGAGCGTCTAGGATTTACTTGTCAAAAGCTCGCCTGGGAAACATTCAGAGAAGTCAAAGACAGTGCTTCTATACTAATTGCCAGGCGCTGAGACGAATGCCGCCAAGATCTAGCGTCTATGACTTACGGTTCAAGAATTAGCCTCAGAAACAGTGGGAAACAGTGCTTCTATACTAATTGCCAGGCGCTGAGACGAATGCCGCCAAGATCGAGCGTGTATGACTTACGGTTCAAGAATTAGCCTCAGAAACAGTGGTTCTGAACATGCTGCCAATAGCTCGCCTGGGAAACATCCAGAGAAGTCCAAGATTGTGTTTTTAGACTGGCTGCCACCAGCTGAAACGAATGCAGCCAAGAGCGAGCGTCTGTGACTTACGGTTCAAAAGATATTCACAGAAACATGGTTCTGAACTTTGCTGCCAGCCGCGAAAGCGAAAATAACCAAGATCGAGCGTCTAGGATTTACTTGTCAATAGCTCGCCTGGGAAACATCCAGAGAAGTCAAAGACAGTGCTTCTATACTAATTGCCAGGCGCTGAGACGAATGCCGCCAAGATCGAGCGTCTAAGACTTACGGTTCAAGAATTAACCTCAGAAACAGTGGTTCTGAACATGCTGCCAATAGCTCGCCTGGGAAACATCCAGAGAAGTCCAAGATAGTGTTTTTTAGACTGGCTGCCACGAGCTGAAACGAATGCAGCCAAGAGCGAGCGTCTGTGACTTACGGTTCAAGAGTTATTCACAGAAACATGGTTCTGAACTTTGCTGCCAGCTGCGAAAGCGAAAATAACCAAGATCGAGCGTCTAGGATTTACTTGTCAATAGCTCGCCTGGGAAACATCCAGAGAAGTCAAAGACAGTGCTTCTATACTAATTGCCAGGCGCTGAGACGAATGCCGCCAAGATCTAGCGTCTATGACTTACGGTTC
Organism: Rhinoderma darwinii; assembly: GCF_050947455.1. Lineage (NCBI taxonomy): Eukaryota > Metazoa > Chordata > Amphibia > Anura > Rhinodermatidae > Rhinoderma > Rhinoderma darwinii. The sequence goes on from NW_027462334.1 coordinate 35,633, forward strand.
AAGAATTAGCCTCAGAAACAGTGGGAAACAGTGCTTCTATACTAATTGCCAGGCGCTGAGACGAATGCCGCCAAGATCGAGCGTCTATGACTTACGGTTCAAGAATTAGCCTCAGAAACAGTGGTTCTGAACATGCTGCCAATAGCTCGCCTGGGAAACATCCAGAGAAGTCCAAGATAGTGTTTTTTAGACTGGCTGCCACGAGCTGAAACGAATGCAGCCAAGAGCGAGCGTCTGTGACTTACGGTTCAAAAGTTATTCACAGAAACATGGTTCTGAACTTTGCTGCCAGCCGCGAAAGCGAAAATAACCAAGATCGAGCGTCTAGGATTTACTTGTCAAAAGCTCGCCTGGGAAACATCCAGAGAAGTCAAAGACAGTGCTTCTATACTAATTGCCAGGCGCTGAGACGAATGCCGCCAAGATCGAGCGTGTATGACTTACGGTTCAAGAATTAGCCTCAGAAACAGTGGTTCTGAACATGCTGCCAATAGCTCGCCTGGGAAACATCCAGATAAGTCCAAGATTGTGTTTTTTAGACTGGCTGCCACGAGCTGAAACGAATGCAGCCAAGAGCGAGCGTCTGTGACTTACGGTTCAAAAGTTATTCACAGAAACATGGTTCTGAACTTTGCTGCCAGCCGCGAAAGCGAAAATAACCAAGATCGAGCGTCTAGGATTTACTTGTCAAAAGCTCGCCTGGGAAACATTCAGAGAAGTCAAAGACAGTGCTTCTATACTAATTGCCAGGCGCTGAGACGAATGCCGCCAAGATCTAGCGTCTATGACTTACGGTTCAAGAATTAGCCTCAGAAACAGTGGGAAACAGTGCTTCTATACTAATTGCCAGGCGCTGAGACGAATGCCGCCAAGATCGAGCGTGTATGACTTACGGTTCAAGAATTAGCCTCAGAAACAGTGGTTCTGAACATGCTGCCAATAGCTCGCCTGGGAAACATCCAGAGAAGTCCAAGATTGTGTTTTTTAGACTGGCTGCCACCAGCTGAAACGAATGCAGCCAAGAGCGAGCGTCTGTGACTTACGGTTCAAAAGATATTCACAGAAACATGGTTCTGAACTTTGCTGCCAGCCGCGAAAGCGAAAATAACCAAGATCGAGCGTCTAGGATTTACTTGTCAATAGCTCGCCTGGGAAACATCCAGAGAAGTCAAAGACAGTGCTTCTATACTAATTGCCAGGCGCTGAGACGAATGCCGCCAAGATCGAGCGTCTAAGACTTACGGTTCAAGAATTAACCTCAGAAACAGTGGTTCTGAACATGCTGCCAATAGCTCGCCTGGGAAACATCCAGAGAAGTCCAAGATAGTGTTTTTTAGACTGGCTGCCACGAGCTGAAACGAATGCAGCCAAGAGCGAGCGTCTGTGACTTACGGTTCAAGAGTTATTCACAGAAACATGGTTCTGAACTTTGCTGCCAGCTGCGAAAGCGAAAATAACCAAGATCGAGCGTCTAGGATTTACTTGTCAATAGCTCGCCTGGGAAACATCCAGAGAAGTCAAAGACAGTGCTTCTATACTAATTGCCAGGCGCTGAGACGAATGCCGCCAAGATCTAGCGTCTATGACTTACGGTTCAAGAATTAGCCTCAGAAACAGTGGGAAACAGTGCTTCTATACTAATTGCCAGGCGCTGAGACGAATGCCGCCAAGATCGAGCGTCTATGACTTACGGTTCAAGAATTAGCCTCAGAAACAGTGGTTCTGAACATGCTGCCAATAGCTCGCCTGGGAAACATCCAGAGAAGTCCAAGATAGTGTTTTTTAGACTGGCTGCCACGAGCTGAAACGAATGCAGCCAAGAGCGAGCGTCTGTGACTTACGGTTCAAAAGTTATTCACAGAAACATGGTTCTGAACTTTGCTGCCAGCCGCGAAAGCGAAAATAACCAAGATCGAGCGTCTAGGATTTACTTGTCAATAGCTCGCCTGGGAAACATCCAGAGAAGTCAAAGACAGTGCTTCTATACTAATTGCCAGGCGCTGAGACGAATGCCGCCAAGATCGAGCGTGTATGACTTACGGTTCAAGAATTAGCCTCAGAAACAGTGGTTCTGAACATGCTTCCAATAGCTCGCCTGGGAAACATCCAGAGAAATCCAAGATTTTGTTTTTTAGACTGGCTGCCACGAGCTGAAACGAATGCGGCCAAGAGCGAGCGTCTGTGACTTACGGTTCAAAAGTTATTCACAGAAACATGGTTCTGAACTTTGCTGCCAGCCGCGAAAGCGAAAATAACCAAGATCGAGCGTCTAGGATTTACTTGTCAATAGCTCGCCTGGGAAACATCCAGAGAAGTCAAAGACAGTGCTTCTATACTAATTGCCAGGCGCTGAGACGAATGCCGCCAAGATCTAGCGTCTATGACTTACGGTTCAAGAATTAGCCTCAGAAACAGTGGGAAACAGTGCTTCTATACTAATTGCCAGGCGCTGAGACGAATGCCGCCAAGATCGAGCGTCTATGACTTACGGTTCAAGAATTAGCCTCAGAAACAGTGGTTCTGAACATGCTGCCAATAGCTCGTCTGGGAAACATCCAGAGAAGTCCAAGATAGTGTTTTTTAGACTGGCTGCCACGAGCTGAAACGAATGCAGCCAAGAGCGAGCGTCTGTGACTTACGGTTCAAAAGTTATTCACAGAAACATGGTTCTGAACTTTGCTGCCAGCCGCGAAAGCGAAAATAACCAAGATCGAGCGTCTAGGATTTACTTTTCAAAAGCTCGCCTGGGAAACATCCAGAGAAGTCAAAGACAGTGCTTCTATACTAATTGCCAGGCGCTGAGACGAATGCCGCCAAGATCTAGCGTCTATGACTTACGGTTCAAGAATTAGCCTCAGAAACAGTGGGAAACAGTGCTTCTATACTAATTGCCAGGCGCTGAGACGAATGCCGCCAAGATCGAGCGTCTATGACTTACGGTTCAAGAATTAGCCTCAGAAACAGTGGTTCTGAACATGCTGCCAATAGCTCGTCTGGGAAACATCCAGAGAAGTCCAAGATAGTGTTTTTTAGACTGGCTGCCACGAGCTGAAACGAATGCAGCCAAGAGCGAGCGTCTGTGACTTACGGTTCAAGAGTTATTCACAGAAACATGGTTCTGAACTTTGCTGCCAGCCGCGAAAGCGAAAATAACCAAGATCGAGCGTCTAGGATTTACTTGTCAATAGCTCGCCTGGGAAACATCCAGAGAAGTCAAAGACAGTGCTTCTATACTAATTGCCAGGCGCTGAGACGAATGCCGCCAAGATCTAGCGTCTATGACTTACGGTTCAAGAATTAGCCTCAGAAACAGTGGGAAACAGTGCTTCTATACTAATTGCCAGGCGCTGAGACGAATGCCGCCAAGATCGAGCGTCTATGACTTACGGTTCAAGAATTAGCCTCAGAAACAGTGGTTCTGAACATGCTGCCAATAGCTCGTCTGGGAAACATCCAGAGAAGTCCAAGATTGTGTTTTTTAGACTGGCTGCCACGAGCTGAAACGAATGCAGCCAAGAGCGAGCGTCTGTGACTTACGGTTCAAAAGTTATTCACAGAAACATGGTTCTGAACTTTGCTGCCAGCCGCGAAAGCGAAAATAACCAAGATCGAGCGTCTAGGATTTACTTGTCAAAAGCTCGCCTGGGAAACATTCAGAGAAGTCAAAGACAGTGCTTCTATACTAATTGCCAGGCGCTGAGACGAATGCCGCCAAGATCTAGCGTCTATGACTTACGGTTCAAGAATTAGCCTCAGAAACAGTGGGAAACAGTGCTTCTATACTAATTGCCAGGCGCTGAGACGAATGCCGCCAAGATCGAGCGTGTATGACTTACGGTTCAAGAATTAGCCTCAGAAACAGTGGTTCTGAACATGCTGCCAATAGCTCGCCTGGGAAACATCCAGAGAAGTCCAAGATTGTGTTTTTTAGACTGGCTGCCACGAGCTGAAACGAATGCAGCCAAGAGCGAGCGTCTGTGACTTACGGTTCAAAAGATATTCACAGAAACATGGTTCTGAACTTTGCTGCCAGCCGCGAAAGCGAAAATAACCAAGATCGAGCGTCTAGGATTTACTTGTCAATAGCTCGCCTGGGAAACATCCAGAGAAGTCAAAGACAGTGCTTCTATACTAATTGCCAGGCGCTGAGACGAATGCCGCCAAGATCGAGCGTCTAAGACTTACGGTTCAAGAATTAACCTCAGAAACAGTGGTTCTGAACATGCTGCCAATAGCTCGCCTGGGAAACATCCAGAGAAGTCCAAGATAGTGTTTTTTAGACTGGCTGCCACGAGCTGAAACGAATGCAGCCAAGAGCGAGCGTCTGTGACTTACGGTTCAAGAGTTATTCACAGAAACATGGTTCTGAACTTTGCTGCCAGCTGCGAAAGCGAAAATAACCAAGATCGAGCGTCTAGGATTTACTTGTCAATAGCTCGCCTGGGAAACATCCAGAGAAGTCAAAGACAGTGCTTCTATACTAATTGCCAGGCGCTGAGACGAATGCCGCCAAGATCTAGCGTCTATGACTTACGGTTCAAGAATTAGCCTCAGAAACAGTGGGAAACAGTGCTTCTATACTAATTGCCAGGCGCTGAGACGAATGCCGCCAAGATCGAGCGTCTATGACTTACGGTTCAAGAATTAGCCTCAGAAACAGTGGTTCTGAACATGCTGCCAATAGCTCGCCTGGGAAACATCCAGAGAAGTCCAAGATAGTGTTTTTTAGACTGGCTGCCACGAGCTGAAACGAATGCAGCCAAGAGCGAGCGTCTGTGACTTACGGTTCAAAAGTTATTCACAGAAACATGGTTCTGAACTTTGCTGCCAGCCGCGAAAGCGAAAATAACCAAGATCGAGCGTCTAGGATTTACTTGTCAAAAGCTCGCCTGGGAAACATCCAGAGAAGTCAAAGACAGTGCTTCTATACTAATTGCCAGGCGCTGAGACGAATGCCGCCAAGATCGAGCGTGTATGACTTACGGTTCAAGAATTAGCCTCAGAAACAGTGGTTCTGAACATGCTTCCAATAGCTCGCCTGGGAAACATCCAGAGAAGTCCAAGATTTTGTTTTTTAGACTGGCTGCCACGAGCTGAAACGAATGCGGCCAAGAGCGAGCGTCTGTGACTTACGGTTCAAAAGTTATTCACAGAAACATGGTTCTGAACTTTGCTGCCAGCCGCGAAAGCGAAAATAACCAAGATCGAGCGTCTAGGATTTACTTGTCAATAGCTCGCCTGGGAAACATCCAGAGAAGTCAAAGACAGTGCTTCTATACTAATTGCCAGGCGCTGAGACGAATGCCGCCAAGATCTAGCGTCTATGACTTACGGTTCAAGAATTAGCCTCAGAAACAGTGGGAAACAGTGCTTCTATACTAATTGCCAGGCGCTGAGACGAATGCCGCCAAGATCGAGCGTGTATGACTTACGGTTCAAGAATTAGCCTCAGAAACAGTGGTTCTGAACATGCTGCCAATAGCTCGCCTGGGAAACATCCAGAGAAGTCCAAGATTGTGTTTTTTAGACTGGCTGCCACGAGCTGAAACGAATGCAGCCAAGAGCGAGCGTCTGTGACTTACGGTTCAAAAGATATTCACAGAAACATGGTTCTGAACTTTGCTGCCAGCCGCGAAAGCGAAAATAACCAAGATCGAGCGTCTAGGATTTACTTGTCAATAGCTCGCCTGGGAAACATCCAGAGAAGTCAAAGACAGTGCTTCTATACTAATTGCCAGGCGCTGAGACGAATGCCGCCAAGATCGAGCGTCTAAGACTTACGGTTCAAGAATTAACCTCAGAAACAGTGGTTCTGAACATGCTGCCAATAGCTCGCCTGGGAAACATCCAGAGAAGTCCAAGATAGTGTTTTTTAGACTGGCTGCCACGAGCTGAAACGAATGCAGCCAAGAGCGAGCGTCTGTGACTTACGGTTCAAGAGTTATTCACAGAAACATGGTTCTGAACTTTGCTGCCAGCTGCGAAAGCGAAAATAACCAAGATCGAGCGTCTAGGATTTACTTGTCAATAGCTCGCCTGGGAAACATCCAGAGAAGTCAAAGACAGTGCTTCTATACTAATTGCCAGGCGCTGAGACGAATGCCGCCAAGATCTAGCGTCTATGACTTACGGTTCAAGAATTAGCCTCAGAAACAGTGGGAAACAGTGCTTCTATACTAATTGCCAGGCGCTGAGACGAATGCCGCCAAGATCGAGCGTCTATGACTTACGGTTCAAGAATTAGCCTCAGAAACAGTGGTTCTGAACATGCTGCCAATAGCTCGCCTGGGAAACATCCAGAGAAGTCCAAGATAGTGTTTTTTAGACTGGCTGCCACGAGCTGAAACGAATGCAGCCAAGAGCGAGCGTCTGTGACTTACGGTTCAAAAGTTATTCACAGAAACATGGTTCTGAACTTTGCTGCCAGCCGCGAAAGCGAAAATAACCAAGATCGAGCGTCTAGGATTTACTTGTCAATAGCTCGCCTGGGAAACATCCAGAGAAGTCAAAGACAGTGCTTCTATACTAATTGCCAGGCGCTGAGACGAATGCCGCCAAGATCGAGCGTGTATGACTTACGGTTCAAGAATTAGCCTCAGAAACAGTGGTTCTGAACATGCTTCCAATAGCTCGCCTGGGAAACATCCAGAGAAGTCCAAGATTTTGTTTTTTAGACTGGCTGCCACGAGCTGAAACGAATGCGGCCAAGAGCGAGCGTCTGTGACTTACGGTTCAAAAGTTATTCACAGAAACATGGTTCTGAACTTTGCTGCCAGCCGCGAAAGCGAAAATAACCAAGATCGAGCGTCTAGGATTTACTTGTCAATAGCTCGCCTGGGAAACATCCAGAGAAGTCAAAGACAGTGCTTCTATACTAATTGCCAGGCGCTGAGACGAATGCCGCCAAGATCTAGCGTCTATGACTTACGGTTCAAGAATTAGCCTCAGAAACAGTGGGAAACAGTGCTTCTATACTAATTGCCAGGCGCTGAGACGAATGCCGCCAAGATCGAGCGTCTATGACTTACGGTTCAAGAATTAGCCTCAGAAACAGTGGTTCTGAACATGCTGCCAATAGCTCGTCTGGGAAACATCCAGAGAAGTCCAAGATTGTGTTTTTTAGACTGGCTGCCACGAGCTGAAACGAATGCAGCCAAGAGCGAGCGTCTGTGACTTACGGTTCAAAAGTTATTCACAGAAACATGGTTCTGAACTTTGCTGCCAGCCGCGAAAGCGAAAATAACCAAGATCGAGCGTCTAGGATTTACTTGTCAATAGCTCGCCTGGGAAACATCCAGAGAAGTCAAAGACAGTGCTTCTATACTAATTGCCAGGCGCTGAGACGAATACCGCCAAGATCTAGCGTCTATGACTTACGGTTCAAGAATTAGCCTCAGAAACAGTGGGAAACAGTGCTTCTATACTAATTGCCAGGCGCTGAGACGAATGCCGCCAAGATCGAGCGTGTATGACTTACGGTTCAAGAATTAGCCTCAGAAACAGTGGTTCTGAACATGCTGCCAATAGCTCGCCTGGGAAACATCCAGAGGAGTCCAAGATAGTGTTTTTTAGACTGGCTGCCACGAGTTGAAACGAATGCAGCCAAGAGCGAGCGTCTGTGACTTACGGTTCAAAAGTTATTCACAGAAACATGGTTCTGAACTTTGCTGCCAGCCGCGAAAGCGAAAATAACCAAGATCGAGCGTCTAGGATTTACTTGTCAATAGCTCGCCTGGGAAACATCCAGAGAAGTCAAAGACAGTGCTTCTATACTAATTGCCAGGCGCTGAGACGAATGCCGCCAAGATCTAGCGTCTATGACTTACGGTTCAAGAATTAGCCTCAGAAACAGTGGGAAACAGTGCTTCTATACTAATTGCCAGGCGCTGAGACGAATGCCGCCAAGATCGAGCGTGTATGACTTACGGTTCAAGAATTAGCCTCAGAAACAGTGGTTCTGAACATGCTGCCAATAGCTCGCCTGGGAAACATCCAGAGAAGTCCAAGATAGTGTTTTTTAGACTGGCTGCCACGAGCTGAAACGAATGCAGCCAAGAGCGAGCGTCTGTGACTTACGGTTCAAGAGTTATTCACAGAAACATGGTTCTGAACTTTGCTGCCAGCCGCGAAAGCGAAAATAACCAAGATCGAGCGTCTAGGATTTACTTGTCAATAGCTCGCCTGGGAAACATCCAGAGAAGTCAAAGACAGTGCTTCTATACTAATTGCCAGGCGCTGAGACGAATGCCGCCAAGATCTAGCGTCTATGACTTACGGTTCAAGAATTAGCCTCAGAAACAGTGGGAAACAGTGCTTCTATACTAATTGCCAGGCGCTGAGACGAATGCCGCCAAGATCGAGCGTCTATGACTTACGGTTCAAGAATTAGCCTCAGAAACAGTGGTTCTGAACATGCTGCCAATAGCTCGCCTGGGAAACATCCAGAGAAGTCCAAGATTGTGTTTTTTAGACTGGCTGCCACGAGCTGAAACGAATGCAGCCAAGAGCGAGCGTCTGTGACTTACGGTTCAAAAGTTATTCACAGAAACATGGTTCTGAACTTTGCTGCCAGCCGCGAAAGCGAAAATAACCAAGATCGAGCGTCTAGGATTTACTTGTCAAAAGCTCGCCTGGGAAACATCCAGAGAAGTCAAAGACAGTGCTTCTATACTAATTGCCAGGCGCTGAGACGAATGCCGCCAAGATCTAGCGTCTATGACTTACGGTTCAAGAATTAGCCTCAGAAACAGTGGGAAACAGTGCTTCTATACTAATTGCCAGGCGCTGAGACGAATGCCGCCAAGATCGAGCGTCTATGACTTACGGTTCAAGAATTAGCCTCAGAAACAGTGGTTCTGAACATGCTGCCAATAGCTCGCCTGGGAAACATCCAGAGAAGTCCAAGATAGTGTTTTTTAGACTGGCTGCCACGAGCTGAAACGAATGCAGCCAAGAGCGAGCGTCTGTGACTTACGGTTCAAAAGTTATTCACAGAAACATGGTTCTGAACTTTGCTGCCAGCCGCGAAAGCGAAAATAACCAAGATCGAGCGTCTAGGATTTACTTGTCAAAAGCTCGCCTGGGAAACATCCAGAGAAGTCAAAGACAGTGCTTCTATACTAATTGCCAGGCGCTGAGACGAATGCCGCCAAGATCGAGCGTGTATGACTTACGGTTCAAGAATTAGCCTCAGAAACAGTGGTTCTGAACATGCTGCCAATAGCTCGCCTGGGAAACATCCAGATAAGTCCAAGATTGTGTTTTTTAGACTGGCTGCCACGAGCTGAAACGAATGCAGCCAAGAGCGAGCGTCTGTGACTTACGGTTCAAAATTTATTCACAGAAACATGGTTCTGAACTTTGCTGCCAGCCGCGAAAGCGAAAATAACCAAGATCGAGCGTCTAGGATTTACTTGTCAAAAGCTCGCCTGGGAAACATTCAGAGAAGTCAAAGACAGTGCTTCTATACTAATTGCCAGGCGCTGAGACGAATGCCGCCAAGATCTAGCGTCTATGACTTACGGTTCAAGAATTAGCCTCAGAAACAGTGGGAAACAGTGCTTCTATACTAATTGCCAGGCGCTGAGACGAATGCCGCCAAGATCGAGCGTGTATGACTTACGGTTCAAGAATTAGCCTCAGAAACAGTGGTTCTGAACATGCTGCCAATAGCTCGCCTGGGAAACATCCAGAGAAGTCCAAGATTGTGTTTTTTAGACTGGCTGCCACCAGCTGAAACGAATGCAGCCAAGAGCGAGCGTCTGTGACTTACGGTTCAAAAGATATTCACAGAAACATGGTTCTGAACTTTGCTGCCAGCCGCGAAAGCGAAAATAACCAAGATCGAGCGTCTAGGATTTACTTGTCAATAGCTCGCCTGGGAAACATCCAGAGAAGTCAAAGACAGTGCTTCTATACTAATTGCCAGGCGCTGAGACGAATGCCGCCAAGATCGAGCGTCTAAGACTTACGGTTCAAGAATTAACCTCAGAAACAGTGGTTCTGAACATGCTGCCAATAGCTCGCCTGGGAAACATCCAGAGAAGTCCAAGATAGTGTTTTTTAGACTGGCTGCCACGAGCTGAAACGAATGCAGCCAAGAGCGAGCGTCTGTGACTTACGGTTCAAGAGTTATTCACAGAAACATGGTTCTGAACTTTGCTGCCAGCTGCGAAAGCGAAAATAACCAAGATCGAGCGTCTAGGATTTACTTGTCAATAGCTCGCCTGGGAAACATCCAGAGAAGTCAAAGACAGTGCTTCTATACTAATTGCCAGGCGCTGAGACGAATGCCGCCAAGATCTAGCGTCTATGACTTACGGTTCAAGAATTAGCCTCAGAAACAGTGGGAAACAGTGCTTCTATACTAATTGCCAGGCGCTGAGACGAATGCCGCCAAGATCGAGCGTCTATGACTTACGGTTCAAGAATTTGCCTCAGAAACAGTGGTTCTGAACATGCTGCCAATAGCTCGCCTGGGAAACATCCAGAGAAGTCCAAGATAGTGTTTTTTAGACTGGCTGCCACGAGCTGAAACGAATGCAGCCAAGAGCGAGCGTCTGTGACTTACGGTTCAAAAGTTATTCACAGAAACATGGTTCTGAACTTTGCTGCCAGCCGCGAAAGCGAAAATAACCAAGATCGAGCGTCTAGGATTTACTTGTCAATAGCTCGCCTGGGAAACATCCAGAGAAGTCAAAGACAGTGCTTCTATACTAATTGCCAGGCGCTGAGACGAATGCCGCCAAGATCGAGCGTGTATGACTTACGGTTCAAGAATTAGCCTCAGAAACAGTGGTTCTGAACATGCTTCCAATAGCTCGCCTGGGAAACATCCAGAGAAATCCAAGATTTTGTTTTTTAGACTGGCTGCCACGAGCTGAAACGAATGCGGCCAAGAGCGAGCGTCTGTGACTTACGGTTCAAAAGTTATTCACAGAAACATGGTTCTGAACTTTGCTGCCAGCCGCGAAAGCGAAAATAACCAAGATCGAGCGTCTAGGATTTACTTGTCAATAGCTCGCCTGGGAAACATCCAGAGAAGTCAAAGACAGTGCTTCTATACTAATTGCCAGGCGCTGAGACGAATGCCGCCAAGATCTAGCGTCTATGACTTACGGTTCAAGAATTAGCCTCAGAAACAGTGGGAAACAGTGCTTCTATACTAATTGCCAGGCGCTGAGACGAATGCCGCCAAGATCGAGCGTCTATGACTTACGGTTCAAGAATTAGCCTCAGAAACAGTGGTTCTGAACATGCTGCCAATAGCTCGTCTGGGAAACATCCAGAGAAGTCCAAGATAGTGTTTTTTAGACTGGCTGCCACGAGCTGAAACGAATGCAGCCAAGAGCGAGCGTCTGTGACTTACGGTTCAAAAGTTATTCACAGAAACATGGTTCTGAACTTTGCTGCCAGCCGCGAAAGCGAAAATAACCAAGATCGAGCGTCTAGGATTTACTTTTCAAAAGCTCGCCTGGGAAACATCCAGAGAAGTCAAAGACAGTGCTTCTATACTAATTGCCAGGCGCTGAGACGAATGCCGCCAAGATCTATCGTCTATGACTTACGGTTCAAGAATTAGCCTCAGAAACAGTGGGAGACAGTGCTTCTATACTAATTGCCAGGCGCTGAGACGAATGCCGCCAAGATCGAGCGTGTATGACTTACGGTTCAAGAATTAGCCTCAGAAACAGTGGTTCTGAACATGCTGCCAATAGCTCGCCTGGGAAACATCCAGAGAAGTCCAAGATTGTGTTTTTTAGACTGGCTGCCACGAGCTGAAACGAATGCAGCCAAGAGCGAGCGTCTGTGACTTACGGTTCAAAAGTTATTCACAGAAACATGGTTCTGAACTTTGCTGCCAGCCGCGAAAGCGAAAATAACCAAGATCGAGCGTCTAGGATTTACTTGTCAATAGCTCGCCTGGGAAACATCCAGAGAAGTCAAAGACAGTGCTTCTATACTAATTGCCAGGCGCTGAGACGAATGCCGCCAAGATCTAGCGTCTATGACTTACGGTTCAAGAATTAGCCTCAGAAACAGTGGGAAACAGTGCTTCTATACTAATTGCCAGGCGCTGAGACGAATGCCGCCAAGATCGAGCGTCTATGACTTACGGTTCAAGAATTAGCCTCAGAAACAGTGGTTCTGAACATGCTGCCAATAGCTCGTCTGGGAAACATCCAGAGAAGTCCAAGATAGTGTTTTTTAGACTGGCTGCCACGAGCTGAAACGAATGCAGCCAAGAGCGAGCGTCTGTGACTTACGGTTCAAGAGTTATTCACAGAAACATGGTTCTGAACTTTGCTGCCAGCCGCGAAAGCGAAAATAACCAAGATCGAGCGTCTAGGATTTACTTGTCAATAGCTCGCCTGGGAAACATCCAGAGAAGTCAAAGACAGTGCTTCTATACTAATTGCCAGGCGCTGAGACGAATGCCGCCAAGATCTAGCGTCTATGACTTACGGTTCAAGAATTAGCCTCAGAAACAGTGGGAAACAGTGCTTCTATACTAATTGCCAGGCGCTGAGACGAATGCCGCCAAGATCGAGCGTCTATGACTTACGGTTCAAGAATTAGCCTCAGAAACAGTGGTTCTGAACATGCTGCCAATAGCTCGTCTGGGAAACATCCAGAGAAGTCCAAGATTGTGTTTTTTAGACTGGCTGCCACGAGCTGAAACGAATGCAGCCAAGAGCGAGCGTCTGTGACTTACGGTTCAAAAGTTATTCACAGAAACATGGTTCTGAACTTTGCTGCCAGCCGCGAAAGCGAAAATAACCAAGATCGAGCGTCTAGGATTTACTTGTCAAAAGCTCGCCTGGGAAACATTCAGAGAAGTCAAAGACAGTGCTTCTATACTAATTGCCAGGCGCTGAGACGAATGCCGCCAAGATCTAGCGTCTATGACTTACGGTTCAAGAATTAGCCTCAGAAACAGTGGGAAACAGTGCTTCTATACTAATTGCCAGGCGCTGAGACGAATGCCGCCAAGATCGAGCGTGTATGACTTACGGTTCAAGAATTAGCCTCAGAAACAGTGGTTCTGAACATGCTGCCAATAGCTCGCCTGGGAAACATCCAGAGAAGTCCAAGATTGTGTTTTTTAGACTGGCTGCCACGAGCTGAAACGAATGCAGCCAAGAGCGAGCGTCTGTGACTTACGGTTCAAAAGATATTCACAGAAACATGGTTCTGAACTTTGCTGCCAGCCGCGAAAGCGAAAATAACCAAGATCGAGCGTCTAGGATTTACTTGTCAATAGCTCGCCTGGGAAACATCCAGAGAAGTCAAAGACAGTGCTTCTATACTAATTGCCAGGCGCTGAGACGAATGCCGCCAAGATCGAGCGTCTAAGACTTACGGTTCAAGAATTAACCTCAGAAACAGTGGTTCTGAACATGCTGCCAATAGCTCGCCTGGGAAACATCCAGAGAAGTCCAAGATAGTGTTTTTTAGACTGGCTGCCACGAGCTGAAACGAATGCAGCCAAGAGCGAGCGTCTGTGACTTACGGTTCAAGAGTTATTCACAGAAACATGGTTCTGAACTTTGCTGCCAGCTGCGAAAGCGAAAATAACCAAGATCGAGCGTCTAGGATTTACTTGTCAATAGCTCGCCTGGGAAACATCCAGAGAAGTCAAAGACAGTGCTTCTATACTAATTGCCAGGCGCTGAGACGAATGCCGCCAAGATCTAGCGTCTATGACTTACGGTTCAAGAATTAGCCTCAGAAACAGTGGGAAACAGTGCTTCTATACTAATTGCCAGGCGCTGAGACGAATGCCGCCAAGATCGAGCGTCTATGACTTACGGTTCAAGAATTAGCCTCAGAAACAGTGGTTCTGAACATGCTGCCAATAGCTCGCCTGGGAAACATCCAGAGAAGTCCAAGATAGTGTTTTTTAGACTGGCTGCCACGAGCTGAAACGAATGCAGCCAAGAGCGAGCGTCTGTGACTTACGGTTCAAAAGTTATTCACAGAAACATGGTTCTGAACTTTGCTGCCAGCCGCGAAAGCGAAAATAACCAAGATCGAGCGTCTAGGATTTACTTGTCAAAAGCTCGCCTGGGAAACATCCAGAGAAGTCAAAGACAGTGCTTCTATACTAATTGCCAGGCGCTGAGACGAATGCCGCCAAGATCGAGCGTGTATGACTTACGGTTCAAGAATTAGCCTCAGAAACAGTGGTTCTGAACATGCTTCCAATAGCTCGCCTGGGAAACATCCAGAGAAGTCCAAGATTTTGTTTTTTAGACTGGCTGCCACGAGCTGAAACGAATGCGGCCAAGAGCGAGCGTCTGTGACTTACGGTTCAAAAGTTATTCACAGAAACATGGTTCTGAACTTTGCTGCCAGCCGCGAAAGCGAAAATAACCAAGATCGAGCGTCTAGGATTTACTTGTCAATAGCTCGCCTGGGAAACATCCAGAGAAGTCAAAGACAGTGCTTCTATACTAATTGCCAGGCGCTGAGACGAATGCCGCCAAGATCTAGCGTCTATGACTTACGGTTCAAGAATTAGCCTCAGAAACAGTGGGAAACAGTGCTTCTATACTAATTGCCAGGCGCTGAGACGAATGCCGCCAAGATCGAGCGTGTATGACTTACGGTTCAAGAATTAGCCTCAGAAACAGTGGTTCTGAACATGCTGCCAATAGCTCGCCTGGGAAACATCCAGAGAAGTCCAAGATTGTGTTTTTTAGACTGGCTGCCACGAGCTGAAACGAATGCAGCCAAGAGCGAGCGTCTGTGACTTACGGTTCAAAAGATATTCACAGAAACATGGTTCTGAACTTTGCTGCCAGCCGCGAAAGCGAAAATAACCAAGATCGAGCGTCTAGGATTTACTTGTCAATAGCTCGCCTGGGAAACATCCAGAGAAGTCAAAGACAGTGCTTCTATACTAATTGCCAGGCGCTGAGACGAATGCCGCCAAGATCGAGCGTCTAAGACTTACGGTTCAAGAATTAACCTCAGAAACAGTGGTTCTGAACATGCTGCCAATAGCTCGCCTGGGAAACATCCAGAGAAGTCCAAGATAGTGTTTTTTAGACTGGCTGCCACGAGCTGAAACGAATGCAGCCAAGAGCGAGCGTCTGTGACTTACGGTTCAAGAGTTATTCACAGAAACATGGTTCTGAACTTTGCTGCCAGCTGCGAAAGCGAAAATAACCAAGATCGAGCGTCTAGGATTTACTTGTCAATAGCTCGCCTGGGAAACATCCAGAGAAGTCAAAGACAGTGCTTCTATACTAATTGCCAGGCGCTGAGACGAATGCCGCCAAGATCTAGCGTCTATGACTTACGGTTCAAGAATTAGCCTCAGAAACAGTGGGAAACAGTGCTTCTATACTAATTGCCAGGCGCTGAGACGAATGCCGCCAAGATCGAGCGTCTATGACTTACGGTTCAAGAATTAGCCTCAGAAACAGTGGTTCTGAACATGCTGCCAATAGCTCGCCTGGGAAACATCCAGAGAAGTCCAAGATAGTGTTTTTTAGACTGGCTGCCACGAGCTGAAACGAATGCAGCCAAGAGCGAGCGTCTGTGACTTACGGTTCAAAAGTTATTCACAGAAACATGGTTCTGAACTTTGCTGCCAGCCGCGAAAGCGAAAATAACCAAGATCGAGCGTCTAGGATTTACTTGTCAATAGCTCGCCTGGGAAACATCCAGAGAAGTCAAAGACAGTGCTTCTATACTAATTGCCAGGCGCTGAGACGAATGCCGCCAAGATCGAGCGTGTATGACTTACGGTTCAAGAATTAGCCTCAGAAACAGTGGTTCTGAACATGCTTCCAATAGCTCGCCTGGGAAACATCCAGAGAAGTCCAAGATTTTGTTTTTTAGACTGGCTGCCACGAGCTGAAACGAATGCGGCCAAGAGCGAGCGTCTGTGACTTACGGTTCAAAAGTTATTCACAGAAACATGGTTCTGAACTTTGCTGCCAGCCGCGAAAGCGAAAATAACCAAGATCGAGCGTCTAGGATTTACTTGTCAATAGCTCGCCTGGGAAACATCCAGAGAAGTCAAAGACAGTGCTTCTATACTAATTGCCAGGCGCTGAGACGAATGCCGCCAAGATCTAGCGTCTATGACTTACGGTTCAAGAATTAGCCTCAGAAACAGTGGGAAACAGTGCTTCTATACTAATTGCCAGGCGCTGAGACGAATGCCGCCAAGATCGAGCGTCTATGACTTACGGTTCAAGAATTAGCCTCAGAAACAGTGGTTCTGAACATGCTGCCAATAGCTCGTCTGGGAAACATCCAGAGAAGTCCAAGATTGTGTTTTTTAGACTGGCTGCCACGAGCTGAAACGAATGCAGCCAAGAGCGAGCGTCTGTGACTTACGGTTCAAAAGTTATTCACAGAAACATGGTTCTGAACTTTGCTGCCAGCCGCGAAAGCGAAAATAACCAAGATCGAGCGTCTAGGATTTACTTGTCAATAGCTCGCCTGGGAAACATCCAGAGAAGTCAAAGACAGTGCTTCTATACTAATTGCCAGGCGCTGAGACGAATACCGCCAAGATCTAGCGTCTATGACTTACGGTTCAAGAATTAGCCTCAGAAACAGTGGGAAACAGTGCTTCTATACTAATTGCCAGGCGCTGAGACGAATGCCGCCAAGATCGAGCGTGTATGACTTACGGTTCAAGAATTAGCCTCAGAAACAGTGGTTCTGAACATGCTGCCAATAGCTCGCCTGGGAAACATCCAGAGGAGTCCAAGATAGTGTTTTTTAGACTGGCTGCCACGAGCTGAAACGAATGCAGCCAAGAGCGAGCGTCTGTGACTTACGGTTCAAAAGTTATTCACAGAAACATGGTTCTGAACTTTGCTGCCAGCCGCGAAAGCGAAAATAACCAAGATCGAGCGTCTAGGATTTACTTGTCAATAGCTCGCCTGGGAAACATCCAGAGAAGTCAAAGACAGTGCTTCTATACTAATTGCCAGGCGCTGAGACGAATGCCGCCAAGATCTAGCGTCTATGACTTACGGTTCAAGAATTAGCCTCAGAAACAGTGGGAAACAGTGCTTCTATACTAATTGCCAGGCGCTGAGACGAATGCCGCCAAGATCGAGCGTGTATGACTTACGGTTCAAGAATTAGCCTCAGAAACAGTGGTTCTGAACATGCTGCCAATAGCTCGCCTGGGAAACATCCAGAGAAGTCCAAGATAGTGTTTTTTAGACTGGCTGCCACGAGCTGAAACGAATGCAGCCAAGAGCGAGCGTCTGTGACTTACGGTTCAAGAGTTATTCACAGAAACATGGTTCTGAACTTTGCTGCCAGCCGCGAAAGCGAAAATAACCAAGATCGAGCGTCTAGGATTTACTTGTCAATAGCTCGCCTGGGAAACATCCAGAGAAGTCAAAGACAGTGCTTCTATACTAATTGCCAGGCGCTGAGACGAATGCCGCCAAGATCTAGCGTCTATGACTTACGGTTCAAGAATTAGCCTCAGAAACAGTGGGAAACAGTGCTTCTATACTAATTGCCAGGCGCTGAGACGAATGCCGCCAAGATCGAGCGTCTATGACTTACGGTTCAAGAATTAGCCTCAGAAACAGTGGTTCTGAACATGCTGCCAATAGCTCGCCTGGGAAACATCCAGAGAAGTCCAAGATTGTGTTTTTTAGACTGGCTGCCACGAGCTGAAACGAATGCAGCCAAGAGCGAGCGTCTGTGACTTACGGTTCAAAAGTTATTCACAGAAACATGGTTCTGAACTTTGCTGCCAGCCGCGAAAGCGAAAATAACCAAGATCGAGCGTCTAGGATTTACTTGTCAAAAGCTCGCCTGGGAAACATCCAGAGAAGTCAAAGACAGTGCTTCTATACTAATTGCCAGGCGCTGAGACGAATGCCGCCAAGATCGAGCGTCTATGACTTACGGTTCAAGAATTAGCCTCAGAAACAGTGGTTCTGAACATGCTGCCAATAGCTCGCCTGGGAAACATCCAGAGAAGTCCAAGATTGTGTTTTTTAGACTGGCTGCCACGAGCTGAAACGAATGCAGCCAAGAGCGAGCGTCTGTGACTTACGGTTCAAAAGTTATTCACAGAAACATGGTTCTGAACTTTGCTGCCAGCCGCGAAAGCGAAAATAACCAAGATCGAGCGTCTAGGATTTAATTGTCAAAAGCTCGCCTGGGAAACATCCAGAGAAGTCAAAGACAGTGCTTCTATACTAATTGCCAGGCGCTGAGACGAATGCCGCCAAGATCGAGCGTGTATGACTTACGGTTCAAGAATTAGCCTCAGAAACAGTGGTTCTGAACATGCTTCCAATAGCTCGCCTGGGAAACATCCAGAGAAGTCCAAGATTTTGTTTTTTAGACTGGCTGCCACGAGCTGAAACGAATGCGGCCAAGAGCGAGCGTCTGTGACTTACGGTTCAAAAGTTATTCACAGAAACATGGTTCTGAACTTTGCTGCCAGCCGCGAAAGCGAAAATAACCAAGATCGAGCGTCTAGGATTTACTTGTCAATAGCTCGCCTGGGAAACATCCAGAGAAGTCAAAGACAGTGCTTCTATACTAATTGCCAGGCGCTGAGACGAATGCCGCCAAGATCTAGCGTCTATGACTTACGGTTCAAGAATTAGCCTCAGAAACAGTGGGAAACAGTGCTTCTATACTAATTGCCAGGCGCTGAGACGAATGCCGCCAAGATCGAGCGTCTATGACTTACGGTTCAAGAATTAGCCTCAGAAACAGTGGTTCTGAACATGCTGCCAATAGCTCGTCTGGGAAACATCCAGAGAAGTCCAAGATAGTGTTTTTTAGACTGGCTGCCACGAGCTGAAACGAATGCAGCCAAGAGCGAGCGTCTGTGACTTACGGTTCAAAAGTTATTAACAGAAACATGGTTCTGAACTTTGCTGCCAGCCGCGAAAGCGAAAATAACCAAGATCGAGCGTCTAGGATTTACTTTTCAAAAGCTCGCCTGGGAAACATCCAGAGAAGTCAAAGACAGTGCTTCTATACTAATTGCCAGGCGCTGAGACGAATGCCGCCAAGATCTAGCGTCTATGACTTACGGTTCAAGAATTAGCCTCAGAAACAGTGGTTCTGAACATGCTGCCAATAGCTCGTCTGGGAAACATCCAGAGAAGTCCAAGATAGTGTTTTTTAGACTGGCTGCCACGAGCTGAAACGAATGCAGCCAAGAGCGAGCGTCTGTGACTTACGGTTCAAAAGTTATTAACAGAAACATGGTTCTGAACTTTGCTGCCAGCCGCGAAAGCGAAAATAACCAAGATCGAGCGTCTAGGATTTACTTTTCAAAAGCTCGCCTGGGAAACATCCAGAGAAGTCAAAGACAGTGCTTCTATACTAATTGCCAGGCGCTGAGACGAATGCCGCCAAGATCTAGCGTCTATGACTTACGGTTCAAGAATTAGCCTCAGAAACAGTGGGAGACAGTGCTTCTATACTAATTGCCAGGCGCTGAGACGAATGCCGCCAAGATCGAGCGTGTATGACTTACGGTTCAAGAATTAGCCTCAGAAACAGTGGTTCTGAACATGCTGCCAATAGCTCGCCTGGGAAACATCCAGAGAAGTCCAAGATTGTGTTTTTTAGACTGGCTGCCACGAGCTGAAACGAATGCAGCCAAGAGCGAGCGTCTGTGACTTACGGTTCAAGAGTTATTCACAGAAACATGGTTCTGAACTTTGCTGCCAGCCGCGAAAGCGAAAATAACCAAGATCGAGCGTCTAGGATTTACTTGTCAATAGCTCGCCTGGGAAACATCCAGAGAAGTCAAAGACAGTGCTTCTATACTAATTGCCAGGCGCTGAGACGAATGCCGCCAAGATCTAGCGTCTATGACTTACGGTTCAAGAATTAGCCTCAGAAACAGTGGGAAACAGTGCTTCTATACTAATTGCCAGGCGCTGAGACGAATGCCGCCAAGATCGAGCGTCTATGACTTACGGTTCAAGAATTAACCTCAGAAACAGTGGTTCTGAACATGCTGCCAATAGCTCGTCTGGGAAACATCCAGAGAAGTCCAAGATAGTGTTTTTTAGACTGGCTGCCACGATCTGAAACGAATGCAGCCAAGAGCGAGCGTCTGTGACTTACGGTTCAAGAGTTATTCACAGAAACATGGTTCTGAACTTTGCTGCCAGCCGCGAAAGCGAAAATAACCAAGATCGAGCGTCTAGGATTTACTTGTCAATAGCTCGCCTGGGAAACATCCAGAGAAGTCAAAGACAGTGCTTCTATACTAATTGCCAGGCGCTGAGACGAATGCCGCCAAGATCTAGCGTCTATGACTTACGGTTCAAGAATTAGCCTCAGAAACAGTGGGAAACAGTGCTTCTATACTAATTGCCAGGCGCTGAGACGAATGCCGCCAAGATCGAGCGTCTATGACTTACGGTTCAAGAATTAGCCTCAGAAACAGTGGTTCTGAACATGCTGCCAATAGCTCGCCTGGGAAACATCCAGAGAAGTCCAAGATTGTGTTTTTTAGACTGGCTGCCACGAGCTGAAACGAATGCAGCCAAGAGCGAGCGTCTGTGACTTACGGTTCAAAAGTTATTCACAGAAACATGGTTCTGAACTTTGCTGCCAGCCGCGAAAGCGAAAATAACCAAGATCGAGCGTCTAGGATTTACTTGTCAATAGCTCGCCTGGGAAACATCCAGAGAAGTCAAAGACAGTGCTTCTATACTAATTGCCAGGTGCTGAGACGAATGCCGCCAAGATCTAGCGTCTATGACTTACGGTTCAAGAATTAGCCTCAGAAACAGCGGTTCTGAACATGCTGCCAATAGCTCGCCTGGGAAACATCCAGAGAAGTCCAAGATTGTGTTTTTTAGACTGGCTGCCACGAGCTGAAACGAATGCAGCCAAGAGCGAGCGTCTGTGACTTACGGTTCAAAAGTTATTCACAGAAACATGGTTCTGAACTTTGCTGCCAGCCGCGAAAGCGAAAATAACCAAGATCGAGCGTCTAGGATTTACTTGTCAATAGCTCGCCTGGGAAACATCCAGAGAAGTCAAAGACAGTGCTTCTATACTCATTGCCAGGCGCTGAGCCGAATGCCGCCAAGATGGAGCGTCTATGACTTACGGTTCAAGAATTAGCCTCAGAAACAGTGGTTCTGAACAAGCTGCCAATAGCTCGCCTGGGAAACATCCAGAGAAGTTCAAGATTGTGTTTTTTAGACTGGCTGCCACGAGCTGAAACGAATGCAGCCAAGAGCGAACGTCTGTGACTTACGGTTCAAAAGTTATTCACAGAAACATGGTTCTGAACTTTGCTGCCAGCCGCGAAAGCGAAAATAACCAAGCTCGAGCGTCTAGGATTTACTTGTCAAAAGCTCGCCTGGGAAACATCCAGAGAAGTCAAAGACAGTGCTTCTATACTAATTGCCAGGCGCTGAGACGAATGCCGCCAAGATCTAGCGTCTATGACTTACGGTTCAAGAATTAGCCTCAGAAACAGTGGGAAACAGTGCTTCTATACTAATTGCCAGGCGCTGAGACGAATGCCGCCAAGATCGAGCGTCTATGACACGGTTAAAGAATTAGCCTCAGAAACAGTGGTTCTGAACATGCTGCCAATAGCTCGTCTGGGAAACATCCAGAGAAGTCCAAGATAGTGTTTTTTAGACTGGCTGCCACGAGCTGAAACGAATGCAGCCAAGAGCGAGCGTCTGTGACTTACGGTTCAAAAGTTATTCACAGAAACATGGTT
>NW_027462335.1:0-57339 GCF_050947455.1 Rhinoderma darwinii
CCTCTCAGCGCCTGGCAATTAGTATAGAAGCACTGTCTTTGACTTCTCTGGATGTTTCCCAGGCGAGCTTTTGACAAGTAAATCCTAGACGCTCGATCTTGGTTATTTTCGCTTTCGCGGCTGGCAGCAAAGTTCAGAACCATGTTTCTGTGAATAACTTTTGAACCGTAAGTCACAGACGCTCGCTCTTGGCTGCATTCGTTTCAGCTCGTGGCAGCCAGTCTAAAAAACACAATCTTGGACCTCTCTGGATGTTTCCCAGGCGAGCTATTGGCAGCATGTTCAGAACCACTGTTTCTGAGGCTAATTCTTGAACCGTAAGTCATAGACGCTCGATCTTGTCGGCATTCGTCTCAGCGCCTGGCAATTAGTATAGAAGCACTGTTTCCCACTGTTTCTGAGGCTAATTCTTGAACCGTAAGTCATAGACGCTAGATCTTGGCGGCATTCGTCTCAGCGCCTGGCAATTAGTATAGAAGCACTGTCTTTGACTTCTCTGGATGTTTCCCAGGCGAGCTATTGACAAGTAAATCCTAGACGCTCGATCTTGGTTATTTTCGCTTTCGCGGCTGGCAGCAAAGTTCAGAACCATGTTTCTGTGAATAACTTTTGAACCGTAAGTCACAGACGCTCGCTCTTGGCTGCATTCGTTTCAGCTCGTGGCAGCCAGTCTAAAAAACACAATCTTGGACTTCTCTGGATGTTTCCCAGGCGAGCTATTGGCAGCATGTTCAGAACCACTGTTTCTGAGGCTAATTCTTGAACCGTAAGTCATAGACGCTCGATCTTGGCGGCATTCGTCTCAGCGCCTGGCAATTAGTATAGAAGCACTGTTTCCCACTGTTTCTGAGGCTAATTTCTTGAACCGTAAGTCATAGACGCTAGATCTTGGCGGCATTCGTCTCAGCGCCTGGCAATTAGTATAGAAGCACTGTCTTTGACTTCTCTGGATGTTTCCCAGGCGAGCTTTTGACAAGTAAATCCTAGACGCTCGATCTTGGTTATTTTCGCTTTCGCGGCTGGCAGCAAAGTTCAGAACCATGTTTCTGTGAATAACTTTTGAACCGTAAGTCACAGACGCTCGCTCTTGGCTGCATTCGTTTCAGCTCGTGGCAGCCAGTCTAAAAAACACAATCTTGGACTTCTCTGGATGTTTCCCAGGCGAGCTATTGGCAGCATGTTCAGAACCACTGTTTCTGAGGCTAATTCTTGAACCGTAAGTCATAGACGCTCGATCTTGGCGGCATTCGTTTCAGCGCCTGGCAATTAGTATAGAAGCACTGTTTCCCACTGTTTCTGAGGCTAATTCTTGAACCGTAAGTCATAGACGCTAGATCTTGGCGGCTTTCCTCTCAGCGCCTGGCAATTAGTATAGAAGCACTGTCTTTGACTTCTCTGGATGTTTCCCAGGCGAGCTTTTGACAAGTAAATCCTAGACGCTCGATCTTGGTTATTTTCGCTTTCGCGGCTGGCAGCAAAGTTCAGAACCATGTTTCTGTGAATAACTTTTGAACCGTAAGTCACAGACGCTCGCTCTTGGCTGCATTCGTTTCAGCTCGTGGCAGCCAGTCTAAAAAACACAATCTTGGACTTCTCTGGATGTTTCCCAGGCGAGCTATTGGCAGCATGTTCAGAACCACTGTTTCTGAGGCTAATTCTTGAACCGTGTCATAGACGCTCGATCTTGGCGCCATTCGTCTCAGCGCCTGGCAATTAGTATAGAAGCACTGTTTCCCACTGTTTCTGAGGCTAATTCTTGAACCGTAAGTCATAGACGCTAGATCTTGGCGGCATTCGTCTCAGCGCCTGGCAATTAGTATGGAAGCACTGTCTTTGACTTCTCTGGATGTTTCCCAGGCGAGCTTTTGACAAGTAAATCCTATACGCTCGATCTTGGTTATTTTCGCTTTCGCGGCTGGCAGCAAAGTTCAGAACCATGTTTCTGTGAATAACTTTTGAACCGTAAGTCACAGACGCTCGCTCTTGGCTGCATTCGTTTCAGCTCGTGGCAGCCAGTCTAAAAAACACAATCTTGGACTTCTCTGGATGTTTCCCAGGCGAGCTATTGGCAGCATGTTCAGAACCACTGTTTCTGAGGCTAATTCTTGAACCGTAAGTCATAGACGCTCGATCTTGGCGGCATTCGTCTCAGCGCCTGGCAATTAGTATAGAAGCACTGTTTCCCACTGTTTCTGAGGCTAATTCTTGAACCGTAAGTCATAGACGCTAGATCTTGGCGGCATTCGTCTCAGCGCCTGGCAATTAGTATAGTAGCACTGTCTTTGACTTCTCTGGATGTTTCCCAGGCGAGCTATTGACAAGTAAATCCTAGACGCTCGATCTTGGTTATTTTCGCTTTCGCGGCTGGCAGCAAAGTTCAGAACCATGTTTCTGTGAATAACTTTTGAACCGTAAGTCACAGACGCTCGCTCTTGGCTGCATTCGTTTCAGCTCGTGGCAGCCAGTCTAAAAAACACAATCTTGGACCTCTCTGGATGTTTCCCAGGCGAGCTATTGGCAGCATGTTCAGAACCACTGTTTCTGAGGCTAATTCTTGAACCGTGTCACAGACTCTCGATCTTGGCGCAATTCGTCTCAGCGCCTGGCAATTAGTATAGAAGCACTGTTTCCCA
Organism: Rhinoderma darwinii; assembly: GCF_050947455.1. Lineage (NCBI taxonomy): Eukaryota > Metazoa > Chordata > Amphibia > Anura > Rhinodermatidae > Rhinoderma > Rhinoderma darwinii. The sequence goes on from NW_027462335.1 coordinate 2,634, forward strand.
CTGTTTCTGAGGCTAATTCTTGAACCGTAAGTCATAGACGCTAGATCTTGGCGGCATTCGTCTCAGCGCCTGGCAATTAGTATAGAAGCACTGTCTTTGACTTCTCTGGATGTTTCCCAGGCGAGCTTTTGACAAGTAAATCCTATACGCTCGATCTTGGTTATTTTCGCTTTCGAGGCTGGCAGCAAAGTTCAGAACCATGTTTCTGTGAATAACTTTTGAACCGTAAGTCACAGACGCTCGCTCTTGGCTGCATTCGTTTCAGCTCGTGGCAGTCAGTCTAAAAAACACAATCTTGGACTTCTCTGGATGTTTCCCAGGCGAGCTATTGGCAGCATGTTCAGAACCACTGTTTCTGAGGCTAATTCTTGAACCGTAAGTCATAGACGCTCGATCTTGGCGGCATTCTTCTCAGCGCCTGGCAATTAGTATAGAAGCACTGTTTCCCACTGTTTCTGAGGCTAATTCTTGAACCGTAAGTCATAGACGCTAGATCTTGGCGGCATTCGTCTCAGCGCCTGGCAATTAGTATAGAAGCACTGTCTTTGACTTCTCTGGATGTTTCCCAGGCGAGCTTTTGACAAGTAAATCCTAGACGCTCGATCTTGGTTATTTTCGCTTTCGCGGCTGGCAGCAAAGTTCAGAACCATGTTTCTGTGAATAACTTTTGAACCGTAAGTCACAGACGCTCGCTCTTGGCTGCATTCGTTTCAGCTCGTGGCAGCCAGTCTAAAAAACACAATCTTGGACTTCTCTGGATGTTTCCCAGGCGAGCTATTGGCAGCATGTTCAGAACCACTGTTTCTTAGGCTAATTCTTGAACCGTAAGTCATAGACGCTAGATCTTGGCGGCTTTCCTCTCAGCGCCTGGCAATTAGTATAGAAGCACTGTCTTTGACTTCTCTGGATGTTTCCCAGGCGAGCTTTTGACAAGTAAATCCTAGACGCTCGATCTTGGTTATTTTCGCTTTCGCGGCTGGCAGCAAAGTTCAGAACCATGTTTCTGTGAATAACTTTTGAACCGTAAGTCACAGACGCTCGCTCTTGGCTGCATTCGTTTCAGCTCGTGGCAGCCAGTCTAAAAAACACAATCTTGGACCTCTCTGGATGTTTCCCAGGCGAGCTATTGGCAGCATGTTCAGAACCACTGTTTCTGAGGCTAATTCTTGAACCGTAAGTCATAGACGCTAGATCTTGGCGGCATTCGTCTCAGCGCCTGGCAATTAGTATAGAAGCACTGTCTTTGACTTCTCTGGATGTTTCCCAGGCGAGCTATTGACAAGTAAATCCTAGACGCTCGATCTTGGTTATTTTCGCTTTCGCGGCTGGCAGCAAAGTTCAGAACCATGTTTCTGTGAATAACTTTTGAACCGTAAGTCACAGACGCTCGCTCTTGGCTGCATTCGTTTCAGCTCGTGGCAGCCAGTCTAAAAAACACTATCTTGGACTTCTCTGGATGTTTCCCAGGCGAGCTATTGGCAGCATGTTCAGAACCACTGTTTCTGAGGCTAATTCTTGAACCGTAAGTCATAGACGCTCGATCTTGGCGGCATTCGTCTCAGCGCCTGGCAATTAGTATAGAAGCACTGTCTTTGACTTCTCTGGATGTTTCCCAGGCGAGCTATTGACAAGTAAATCCTAGACGCTCGATCTTGGTTATTTTCGCTTTCGCGGCTGGCAGCAAAGTTCAGAACCATGTTTCTGTGAATAACTTTTGAACCGTAAGTCACAGACGCTCGCTCTTGGCTGCATTCGTTTCAGCTCGTGGCAGTCAGTCTAAAAAACACAATCTTGGACTTCTCTGGATGTTTCCCAGGCGATCTATTGGCAGCATGTTCAGAACCACTGTTCTTAGGCTAATTCTTGAACCGTAAGTCATAGACGCTCGATCTTGGCGGCATTCGTCTCAGCGCCTGGCAATTAGTATAGAAGCACTGTCTTTGACTTCTCTGGATGTTTTCCCAGGCGAGCTATTGGCAGCATGTTCAGAACCACTGTTTCTGAGGCTAATTCTTGAACTGTGTCATAGACGCTCGATCTTGGCGGCATTCGTCTCAGCGCCTGGCAATTAGTATAGAAGCACTGTTTCCCACTGTTTCTGAGGCTAATTCTTGAACCGTAAGTCATAGACGCTAGATCTTGGCGGCTTTCCTCTCAGCGCCTGGCAATTAGTATAGAAGCACTGTCTTTGACTTCTCTGGATGTTTCCCAGGCGAGCTTTTGACAAGTAAATCCTAGACGCTCGATCTTGGTTATTTTCGCTTTCGCGGCTGGCAGCAAAGTTCAGAACCATGTTTCTGTGAATAACTTTTGAACCGTAAGTCACAGACGCTCGCTCTTGGCTGCATTCGTTTCAGCTCGTGGCAGTCAGTCTAAAAACACAATCTTGGACTTCTCTGGATGTTTCCCAGGCGAGCTATTGGCAGCATGTTCAGAGCCACTGTTTCTGAGGCTAATTCTTGAACCGTAAGTCATAGACGCTCGATCTTGGCGGCATTCGTCTCAGCGCCTGGCAATTAGTATAGAAGCACTGTTTCCCACTGTTTCTGAGGCTAATTCTTGAACCGTAAGTCATAGACGCTAGATCTTGGCGGCATTCGTCTCAGCGCCTGGCAATTAGTATAGAAGCACTGTCTTTGACTTCTCTGGATGTTTCCCAGGCGAGCTATTGACAAGTAAATCCTAGACGCTCGATCTTGGTTATTTTCGCTTTCGCGGCTGGCAGCAAAGTTCAGAACCATGTTTCTGTGAATAACTTTTGAACCGTAAGTCACAGACGCTCGCTCTTGGCTGCATTCGTTTCAGCTCGTGGCAGCCAGTCTAAAAACACAATCTTGGACTTCTCTGGATGTTTCCCAGGCGAGCTATTGGCAGCATGTTCAGAACCACTGTTTCTGAGGCTAATTCTTGAACCGTAAGTCATAGACGCTCGATCTTGGCGGCATTCGTCTCAGCGCCTGGCAATTAGTATAGAAGCACTGTTTCCCACTGTTTCTGAGGCTAATTCTTGAACCGTAAGTCATAGACGCTAGATCTTGGCGGCTTTCCTCTCAGCGCCTGGCATTTAGTATAGAAGCACTGTCTTTGACTTCTCTGGATGTTTCCCAGGCGAGCTTTTGACAAGTAAATCCTAGACGCTCGATCTTGGTTATTTTCGCTTTCGCGGCTGGCAGCAAAGTTCAGAACCATGTTTCTGTGAATAACTTTTGAACCGTAAGTCACAGACGCTCGCTCTTGGCTGCATTCGTTTCAGCTCGTGGCAGCCAGTCTAAAAAACACAATCTTGGACCTCTCTGGATGTTTCCCAGGCGAGCTATTGGCAGCATGTTCAGAACCACTGTTTCTGAGGCTAATTCTTGAACCGTAAGTCATAGACGCTCGATCTTGGCGGCATTCGTCTCAGCGCCTGGCAATTAGTATAGAAGCACTGTTTCCCACTGTTTCTGAGGCTAATTCTTGAACCGTAAGTCATAGACGCTAGATCTTGGCGGCATTCGTCTCAGCGCCTGGCAATTAGTATAGAAGCGCTGTCTTTGACTTCTCTGGATGTTTCCCAGGCGAGCTATTGACAAGTAAATCCTAGACGCTCGATCTTGGTTATTTTCGCTTTCGCGGCTGGCAGCAAAGTTCAGAACCATGTTTCTGTGAATAACTTTTGAACCGTAAGTCACAGACGCTCGCTCTTGGCTGCATTCGTTTCAGCTCGTGGCAGCCAGTCTAAAAAACACAATCTTGGACTTCTCTGGATGTTTCCCAGGCGAGCTATTGGCAGCATGTTCAGAACCACTGTTTCTGAGGCTAATTCTTGAACCGTAAGTCATAGACGCTCGATCTTGGCGGCATTCGTCTCAGCGCCTGGCAATTAGTATAGAAGCACTGTTTCCCACTGTTTCTGAGGCTAATTCTTGAACCGTAAGTCATAGACGCTAGATCTTGGCGGCATTCGTCTCAGCGCCTGGCAATTAGTATAGAAGCACTGTCTTTGACTTCTCTGGATGTTTCCCAGGCGAGCTTTTGACAAGTAAATCCTAGACGCTCGATCTTGGTTATTTTCGCTTTCGCGGCTGGCAGCAAAGTTCAGAACCATGTTTCTGTGAATAACTTTTGAACCGTAAGTCACAGACGCTCGCTCTTGGCTGCATTCGTTTCAGCTCGTGGCAGCCAGTCTAAAAAACACAATCTTGGACTTCTCTGGATGTTTCCCAGGCGAGCTATTGGCAGCATGTTCAGAACCACTGTTTCTGAGGCTAATTCTTGAACCGTAAGTCATAGACGCTCGATCTTGGCGGCATTCGTTTCAGCGCCTGGCAATTAGTATAGAAGCACTGTTTCCCACTGTTTCTGAGGCTAATTCTTGAACCGTAAGTCATAGACGCTAGATCTTGGCGGCTTTCCTCTCAGCGCCTGGCAATTAGTATAGAAGCACTGTCTTTGACTTCTCTGGATGTTTCCCAGGCGAGCTTTTGACAAGTAAATCCTAGACGCTCGATCTTGGTTATTTTCGCTTTCGCGGCTGGCAGCAAAGTTCAGAACCATGTTTCTGTGAATAACTTTTGAACCGTAAGTCACAGACGCTCGCTCTTGGCTGCATTCGTTTCAGCTCGTGGCAGCCAGTCTAAAAAACACAATCTTGGACTTCTCTGGATGTTTCCCAGGCGAGCTATTGGCAGCATGTTCAGAACCACTGTTTCTGAGGCTAATTCTTGAACCGTGTCATAGACGCTCGATCTTGGCGCCATTCGTCTCAGCGCCTGGCAATTAGTATAGAAGCACTGTTTCCCACTGTTTCTGAGGCTAATTCTTGAACCGTAAGTCATAGACGCTAGATCTTGGCGGCATTCGTCTCAGCGCCTGGCAATTAGTATGGAAGCACTGTCTTTGACTTCTCTGGATGTTTCCCAGGCGAGCTTTTGACAAGTAAATCCTATACGCTCGATCTTGGTTATTTTCGCTTTCGCGGCTGGCAGCAAAGTTCAGAACCATGTTTCTGTGAATAACTTTTGAACCGTAAGTCACAGACGCTCGCTCTTGGCTGCATTCGTTTCAGCTCGTGGCAGCCAGTCTAAAAACACAATCTTGGACTTCTCTGGATGTTTCCCAGGCGAGCTATTGGCAGCATGTTCAGAACCACTGTTTCTGAGGCTAATTCTTGAACCGTAAGTCATAGACGCTCGATCTTGGCGGCATTCGTCTCAGCGCCTGGCAATTAGTATAGAAGCACTGTTTCCCACTGTTTCTGAGGCTAATTCTTGAACCGTAAGTCATAGACGCTAGATCTTGGCGGCATTCGTCTCAGCGCCTGGCAATTAGTATAGAAGCACTGTCTTTGACTTCTCTGGATGTTTCCCAGGCGAGCTTTTGACAAGTAAATCCTATACGCTCGATCTTGGTTATTTTCGCTTTCGAGGCTGGCAGCAAAGTTCAGAACCATGTTTCTGTGAATAACTTTTGAACCGTAAGTCACAGACGCTCGCTCTTGGCTGCATTCGTTTCAGCTCGTGGCAGTCAGTCTAAAAAACACAATCTTGGACTTCTCTGGATGTTTCCCAGGCGAGCTATTGGCAGCATGTTCAGAACCACTGTTTCTGAGGCTATTCTTGAACCGTAAGTCATAGACGCTCGATCTTGGCGGCATTCGTCTCAGCGCCTGGCAATTAGTATAGAAGCACTGTTTCCCACTGTTTCTGAGGCTAATTCTTGAACCGTAAGTCACAGACGCTAGATCTTGGCGGCATTCGTCTCAGCGCCTGGCAATTAGTATAGAAGCACTGTCTTTGACTTCTCTGGATGTTTCCCAGGCGAGCTATTGACAAGTAAATCCTAGACGCTCGATCTTGGTTATTTTCGCTTTCGCGGCTGGCAGCAAAGTTCAGAACCATGTTTCTGTGAATAACTTTTGAACCGTAAGTCACAGACGCTCGCTCTTGGCTGCATTCGTTTCAGCTCGTGGCAGCCAGTCTAAAAAACACTATCTTGGACTTCTCTGGATGTTTCCCAGGCGAGCTATTGGCAGCATGTTCAGAACCACTGTTTCTGAGGCTAATTCTTGAACCGTAAGTCATAGACGCTAGATCTTGGCGGCTTTCCTCTCAGCGCCTGGCAATTAGTATAGAAGCACTGTCTTGACTTCTCTGGATGTTTCCCAGGCGAGCTATTGGCAGCATGTTCAGAACCACTGTTTCTTAGGCTAATTCTTGAACCGTAAGTCATAGACGCTCGATCTTGGCGGCATTCGTCTCAGCGCCTGGCAATTAGTATAGAAGCACTGTCTTTGACTTCTCTGGATGTTTCCCAGGCGACGTATTGACAAGTAAATCCCAGACGCTCGATCTTGGTTATTTTCGCTTTTCGCGGCTGGCAGCAAAGTTCAGAACCATGTTTCTGTGAATAACTTTTGAACCGTAAGTCACAGACGCTAGCTCTTGGCTGCATTCGTTTCAGCTCGTGGCAGCCAGTCTAAAAAACACAATCTTGGACTTCACTGGATGTTTCCCAGGCGAGCTATTGGCAGCATGTTCAGAACCACTGGTTCTGAGGCTAATTCTTAAACCGTAAGTCATAGACGCTCGATCTTGGCGGCATTCGTCTCAGCGCCTGGCAATTAGTATAGAAGCACTGTTTCCCACTGTTTCTGAGGCTAATTCTTGAACCGTAAGTCATAGACGCTAGATCTTGGCGGCTTTCCTCTCAGCGCCTGGCAATTAGTATAGAAGCACTGTCTTTGACTTCTCTGGATGTTTCCAGGCGAGCTTTTGACAAGTAAATCCTAGACGCTCGATCTTGGTTATTTTCGCTTTCGCGGCTGGCAGCAAAGTTCAGAACCATGTTTCTGTGAATAACTTTTGAACCGTAAGTCACAGACGCTCGCTCTTGGCTGCATTCGTTTCAGCTCGTGGCAGTCAGTCTAAAAAACACAATCTTGGACTTCTCTGGATGTTTCCCAGGCGAGCTATTGGCAGCATGTTCAGAACCACTGTTTCTTAGGCTAATTCTTGAACCGTAAGTCATAGACGCTAGATCTTGGCGGCTTTCCTCTCAGCGCCTGGCAATTAGTTTAGAAGCACTGTCTTTGACTTCTCTGGATGTTTCCCAGGCGAGCTTTTGACAAGTAAATCCTAGACGCTCGATCTCGGTTATTTTCGCTTTCGCGGCAGGCAGCAAAGTTCAGAACCATGTTTCTGTGAATAACTTTTGAACCGTAAGTCACAGACGCTCGCTCTTGGCTGCATTCGTTTCAGCTCGTGGCAGCCAGTCTAAAAACACAATCTTGGACCTCTCTGGATGTTTCCCAGGCGAGCTATTGGCAGCATGTTCAGAACCACTGTTCTGAGGCTAATTCTTGAACCGTAAGTCATACACGCTCGATCTTGGCGGCATTCGTCTCAGCGCCTGGCAATTAGTATAGAAGCACTGTTTCCCACTGTTCTGAGGCTAATTCTTGAACCGTAAGTCATAGACGCTAGATCTTGGCGGCATTCGTCTCAGCGCCTGGCAATTAGTATAGAAGCACTGTCTTTGACTTCTCTGGATGTTTCCCAGGCGAGCTATTGACAAGTAAATCCTAGACGCTCGATCTTGGTTATTTTCGCTTTCGCGGCTGGCAGCAAAGTTCAGAACCATGTTTCTGTGAATAACTTTTGAACCGTAAGTCACAGACGCTAGCTCTTGGCTGCATTCGTTTCAGCTCGTGGCAGCCAGTCTAAAAAACACTATCTTGGACTTCTCTGGATGTTTCCCAGGCGAGCTATTGGCAGCATGTTCAGAACCACTGTTTCTGAGGCTAATTCTTGAACCGTGTCATAGACGCTAGATCTTGGCGGCATTCGTCTCAGCGCCTGGCAATTAGTATAGAAGCACTGTTTCCCACTGTTTCTGAGGCTAATTCTTGAACCGTAAGTCATAGACGCTCGATCTTGGCGGCATTCGTCTCAGCGCCTGGCAATTAGTATAGAAGCACTGTTTCCCACTGTTTCTGAGGCTAATTCTTGAACCGTAAGTCATAGACGCTAGATCTTGGCGGCATTCGTCTCAGCGCCTGACAGTTAGTATAGAAGCACTGTCTTTGACTTCTCTGGATGTTTCCCAGGCGAGCTATTGACAAGTAAATCCTAGACGCTCGATCTTGGTTATTTTCGCTTTCGCGGCTGGCAGCAAAGTTCAGAACCATGTTTCTGTGAATAACTCTTGAACCGTAAGTCACAGACGCTTGCTCTTGGCTGCATTCGTTTCAGCTCGTGGCAGCCAGTCTAAAAAACACTATCTTGGACTTCTCTGGATGTTTCCCAGGCGAGCTATTGGCAGCATGTTCAGAACCACTGTTTCTGAGGCTAATTCTTGAACCGTAAGTCATAGACGCTCGATCTTGGCGGCATTCGTCTCAGCGCCTGGCAATTAGTATAGAAGCACTGTTTCCCACTGTTTCTGAGGCTAATTCTTGAACCGTAAGTCATAGACGCTAGATCTTGGCGGCATTCGTCTCAGCGCCTGGCAATTAGTATAGAAGCACTGTCTTTGACTTCTCTGGATGTTTCCCAGGCGAGCTTTTGACAAGTAAATCCTAGACGCTCGATCTTGGTTATTTTCGCTTTCGCGGCTGGCAGCAAAGTTCAGAACCATGTTTCTGTGAATAACTTTTGAACCGTTAGTCACAGACGCTCGCTCTTGGCTGCATTCGTTTCAGCTCGTGGCAGCCAGTCTAAAAAACACAATCTTGGACTTCTCTGGATGTTTCCCAGGCGAGCTATTGGCAGCATGTTCAGAACCACTGTTTCTGAGGCTAATTCTTGAACCGTAAGTCATAGACGCTCGATCTTGGCGGCATTCGTCTCAGCGCCTGGCAATTAGTATAGAAGCACTGTTTCCCACTGTTTCTGAGGCTAATTCTTGAACCGTAAGTCATAGACGCTAGATCTTGGCGGCTTTCCTCTCAGCGCCTGGCAATTAGTATAGAAGCACTGTCTTTGACTTCTCTGGATGTTTCCCAGGCGAGCTTTTGACAAGTAAATCCTAGACGCTCGATCTTGGTTATTTTCGCTTTCGCGGCTGGCAGCAAAGTTCAGAACCATGTTTCTGTGAATAACTTTTGAACCGTAAGTCACAGACGCTCGCTCTTGGCTGCATTCGTTTCAGCTCGTGGCAGCCAGTCTAAAAAACACAATCTTGGACTTCTCTGGATGTTTCCCAGGCGAGCTATTGGCAGCATGTTCAGAACCACTGTTTCTGAGGCTAATTCTTGAACCGTGTCATAGACGCTCGATCTTGGCGCCATTCGTCTCAGCGCCTGGCAATTAGTATAGAAGCACTCTTTCCCACTGTTTCTGAGGCTAATTCTTGAACCGTAAGTCATAGACGCTAGATCTTGGCGGCTTTCCTCTCAGCGCCTGGCATTTAGTATAGAAGCACTGTCTTTGACTTCTCTGGATGTTTCCCAGGCGAGCTTTTGACAAGTAAATCCTAGACGCTCGATCTTGGTTATTTTCGCTTTCGCGGCTGGCAGCAAAGTTCAGAACCATGTTTCTGTGAATAACTTTTGAACCGTAAGTCACAGACGCTCGCTCTTGGCTGCATTCGTTTCAGCTCGTGGCAGCCAGTCTAAAAAACACAATCTTGGACCTCTCTGGATGTTTCCCAGGCGAGCTATTGGCAGCATGTTCAGAACCACTGTTTCTGAGGCTAATTCTTGAACCGTAAGTCATAGACGCTCGATCTTGGCGGCATTCGTCTCAGCGCCTGGCAATTAGTATAGAAGCACTGTTTCCCACTGTTTCTGAGGCTAATTCTTGAACCGTAAGTCATAGACGCTAGATCTTGGCGGCATTCGTCTCAGCGCCTGGCAATTAGTATAGAAGCACTGTCTTTGACTTCTCTGGATGTTTCCCAGGCGAGCTTTTGACAAGTAAATCCTAGACGCTCGATCTTGGTTATTTTCGCTTTCGCGGCTGGCAGCAAAGTTCAGAACCATGTTTCTGTGAATAACTCTTGAACCGTAAGTCACAGACGCTCGCTCTTGGTTGCATTTGTTTCAGCTCGTGGCAGCCAGTCTAAAAAACACTATATTGGACTTCTCTGGATGTTTCCCAGGTGAGCTATTGGCAGCATGTTCAGAACCTCTGTTTCTGAGGCTAATTCTTGAACCGTAAGTCATAGAAGCTTGATCTTGGCGGCATTCGTCTCAGCGCCTGGCAATTAGTATAGAAGCACTGTCTTTGACTTCTCTGGATGTTTTCCATGCGAGCTATTGACAAGTAAATCCTAGACGCTCGATCTTGGTTATTTTCGCTTTCGCGGCTGGCAGCAAAGTTCAGAACCATGTTTCTGTGAATAACTCTTGAACCGTAAGTAATAGACGCTCGCTCTTGGCTGCATTCGTTTCAGCTCGTGGCAGCCAGTCTAAAAAACACTATCTTGGACTTCTCTGGATGTTTCCCAGGTGAGCTATTGGCAGCATGTTCAGAACCACTGTTTCTGAGGCTAATTCTTGAACCGTAAGTCATAGAAGCTTGATCTTGGCGGCATTCGTCTCAGCGCCTGGCAATTAGTATAGAAACACTGTTTCCCAGTGTTTCTGAGGCTAATTCTTGAACCGTAAGTCTTAGACGCTAGATCTTGGCGGCATTTGTCTCAGCGCCTGGCAATTAGTATAGAAGCACTGTCTTTGACTTCTCTGGATGTTTCCCAGGCGAGCTATTGACAAGTAAATCCTAGACGCTCGATCTTGGTTACTTTCGCTTTCGCGGCTGGCAGCAAAGTTCAGAACCATGTTTCTGTGAATAACTCTTGAACCGTAAGTCACAGACGCTCGCTCTTGGTTGCATTCGTTTCAGCTCGTGGCAGCCAATCTAAAAAACACTATCTTGGACTTCTCTGGATGTTTCCCAGTCGAGCTATTGGCAGCATGTTCAGAACCACTGTTTCTGAGGCTAATTCTTGAACCGTAAGTCATAGACGCTCGATCTTGGCTGCATTAGTTTCAGCTCGTGGCAGCCAGTCTAAAAAACACTATCTTGGACTTCTCTGGATGTTTCCCAGGCGAGCTATTGGCAGCATGTTCAGAACCACTGTTTCTGAGGCCAATTCTTGAACCGTAAGTCATAGACGCTCGATCTTGGCGGCATTCGTCTCAGCGCCTGGCAATTAGTATAGAAGCACTGTTTCCCACTGTTTCTGAGGCTAATTCTTGAACCGTAAGTCATAGACGCTCGATCTTGGCGGCATTCGTCTCAGCGCCTGGCAATTAGTATGGAAGCACTGTCTTTGACTTCTCTGGATATTTCCCAGGCGAGCTATTCACAAGTAAATCCTAGACGCTCGATCTTGGTTACTTTCGCTTTCGCGGCTGGCAGCAAAGTTCAGAACCATGTTTCTGTGAATAACTCTTGAACCGTAAGTCACAGACGCTCGCTCTTGGTTGCATTCGTTTCAGCTAGTGGCAGCCAGTCTAAAAAACACTATCTTGGACTTCTCTGGATGTTTCCCAGGCGAGCTATTGGCAGCATGTTCAGAACCACTGTTTCTGAGGCTAATTCTTGAACCGTAAGTCATAGACGCTCGATCTTGGAGGCATTCGTCTCAGCGCCTGGCAATTAGTATAGAAGCACTGTCTTTGACTTCTCTGGATGTTTCCCAGGCGAGCTATTGACAAGTAAATCCTAGACGCTCGATCTTGGTTATTTTCGCTTTCGCGGCTGGCAGCAAAGTTCAGAACCATGTTTCTGTGAATAACTCTTGAACCGTAAGTCACAGACGCTCGCTCTTGGCTGCATTCGTTTCAGCTCGTGGCAGCCAGTCTAAAAAACACTATCTTGGACTTCTCTGGATGTTTCCCAGGCGAGCTATTGGCAGCATGTTCAGAACCACTGTTTCTGAGGCTAATTCTTGAACCGTAAGTCATAGACGCTCGATCTTGGCGGCATTCGTCTCAGCGCCTGGCAATTAGTATAGAAGCACTGTTTCCCACTGTTTCTGAGGCTAATTCTTGAACCGTAAGTCTTAGACGCTTGATCTTGGCGGCATTCGTCTCAGCGCCTGGCAATTAGTATAGAAGAACTGTCTTTGACTTCTCTGGATGTATTCCAGGCGAGCTATTCACAAGTAAGTCCTAGACGCTCGATCTTGGTTGCTTTCGCTTTCGCGGCTGGCAGCAAAGTTCAGAACCATGTTTCTGTGAATAACTCTTGAACCGTAAGTCACAGACGCTCGCTCTTGGCTGCATTCGTTTCAGCTCGTGGCAGCCAGTCTAAAAAACACTATCTTGGACTTCTCTGGATGTTTCCCAGGCGAGCTATTGGCAGCATGTTCAGAACCACTGTTTCTGAGGCTAATTCTTGAACCGTAAGTCATAGACGCTCGCTCTTGGCTGCATTCGTTTCAGCTCGTGGCAGCCAGTCTAAAAACACTATCTTGGACTTCTCTGGATGTTTCCCAGGCGAGCTATTGGCAGCATGTTCAGAACCACTGTTTCTGAGGCTAATTCTTGAACCGTAAGTCATAGACGCTCGATCTTGGCGGCATTCGTCTCAGCGCCTGGCAATTAGTATAGAAGCACTGTTTCCCACTGTTTCTGAGGCTAATTCTTGAACCGTAAGTCATAGACGCTCGATCTTGGCGGCATTCGTCTCAGCGCCTAGCAATTAGTATAGAAGCACTGTCTTTGACTTCTCTGGATGTTTCCCAGGCGAGCTATTGACAAGTAAATCCTAGACGCTCGATCTTGGTTATTTTCGCTTTCGCGGCTGGCAGCAAAGTTCAGAACCATGTTTCTGTGAATAACTCTTGAACGGTAAGTCACAGACTCTCGCTCTTGGCTGCATTTGTTTCAGCTCGTGGCAGCCAGTCTAAAAAACACTATCTTGGACTTCTCTGGATGTTTCCCAGGCGAGCTATTGGCAGCATGTTCAGAACCACTGTTTCTGAGGCTAATTCTTGAACCGTAAGTCATAGACGCTCGATCTTGGCTGCATTCGTTTCAGCTCGTAGCAGCCAGTCTAAAAAACACTATCTTGGACTTCTCTGGATGTTTCCCAGGCGAGCTATTGACAAGTAAATCCTAGACGCTCGATCTAGGTTATTTTCGCTTTCGCGGCTGGCAGCAAAGTTCAGAACCATGTTTCTGTGAATAACTCTTGAACGGTAAGTCACAGACTCTCGCTCTTGGCTGCATTCGTTTCAGCTCGTGGCAGCCAGTCTAAAAAACACTATCTTGGACTTCTCTGGATGTTTCCCAGGCGAGCTATTGGCAGCATGTTCAGAACCACTGTTTCTGAGGCTAATTCTTGAACCGTAAGTCATAGACGCTCGATCTTGGCGGCATTCGTCTCAGCGCCTGACAATTAGTATAGAAGCACTGTTTCCCACTGTTTCTGAGGCTAATTATTGAACCGTAAGTCATAGACGCTCGATCTTGGCGGCATTCGTCTCAGCGCCTGGCAATTAGTATAGAAGCACTGTTTCCCACTGTTTCTGAGGCTAATTCTTGAACCGTAAGTCATAGACGCTCGATCTTGGCGGCATTCGTCTCAGCGCCTGGCAATTAGTATAGAAGCACTGTCTTTGACTTCTCTGGATGTTTCCCAGGCGAGCTATTGACAAGTAAATCCTAGACGCTCGATCTAGGTTATTTTCGCTTTCGCGGCTGGCAGCAAAGTTCAGAACCATGTTTCTGTGAATAACTCTTGAACGGTAAGTCACAGACTCTCGCTCTTGGCTGCATTCGTTTCAGCTCGTGGCAGCCAGTCTAAAAAACACTATCTTGGACTTCTCTGGATGTTTCCCAGGCGAGCTATTGGCAGCATGTTCAGAACCACTGTTTCTGAGGCTAATTCTTGAACCGTAAGTCATAGACGCTCGATCTTGGCGGCATTCGTCTCAGCGCCTGACAATTAGTATAGAAGCACTGTTTCCCACTGTTTCTGAGGCTAATTATTGAACCGTAAGTCATAGACGCTCGATCTTGGCGGCATTCGTCTCAGCGCCTGGCAATTAGTATAGAAGCACTGTCTTTGACTTTTCTGGATGTTTCCCAGGCGAGCTATTGACAAGTAAATTCTAGACGCTCGATCTTGGTTACTTTCGCTTTCGCGGCTTGCAGCAAAGTTCAGAACCATGTTTCTGTGAATAACTCTTGAACCGTAAGTCACAGACGCTCGCTCTTGGCTGCATTCGTTTCAGCTCGTGGCAGCCAGTCTAAAAAAAACACTATCTTGGACTTCTCTGGATGTTTCCCAGGCGAGCTATTGGCAGCATGTTCAGAACCACTGTTTCTGAGGCTAATTCTTGAACCGTAAGTCATAGACGCTCGATCTTGGCTGCATTAGTTTCAGCTCGTGGCAGCCAGTCTAAAAAACACTATCTTGGACTTCTCTGGATGTTTCCCAGGCGAGCTATTGGCAGCATGTTCAGAACCACTGTTTCTGAGGCCAATTCTTGAACCGTAATTTATAGACGCTCGATCTTGGCGGCATTCGTCTCAGCGCCTGGCAATTAGTATAGAAGCACTGTTTCCCACTGTTTCTGAGGCTAATTCTTGAACCGTAAGTCATAGACGCTCGATCTTGGCGGCATTCGTCTCAGCGCCTGGCAATTAGTATGGAAGCACTGTCTTTGACTTCTCTGGATGTTTCCCAGGCGAGCTATTGACAAGTAAATCCTAGACGCTCGATCTTGGTTATTTTCGCTTTCGCGGCTGGCAGCAAAGTTCAGAACCATGTTTCTGTGAATAACTCTTGAACGGTAAGTCACAGACTCTCGCTCTTGGCTGCATTCGTTTCAGCTCGTGGCAGCCAGTCTAAAAAACACTATCTTGGACTTCTCTGGATGTTTCCCAGGCGAGCTATTGGCAGCATGTTCAGAACCACTGTTTCTGAGGCTAATTCTTGAACCGTAAGTCATAGACGCTCGATCTTTGCGGCATTCGTCTCAGCGCCTGGCAATTAGTATAGAAGCACTGTTTCCCACTGTTTCTGAGGCTAATTCTTGAACCGTACGTCATAGACGCTCGATCTTGGCGGCATTCGTCTCAGCGCCTGGCAATTAGTATAGAAGCACTGTCTTTGACTTCTCTGGATGTTTCCCAGGCGAGCTATTGACAAGTAAATCCTAGAAGCTCGATCTTGGTTATTTTCGCTTTCGCGGCTTGCAGCAAAGTTCAGAACCATGTTTCTGTGAATAACTCTTGAACGGTAAGTCACAGACTCTCGCTCTTGGCTGCATTCGTTTCAGCTCGTGGCAGCCAGTCTAAAAAACACTATCTTGGACTTCTCTGGATGTTTCCCAGGCGAGCTATTGGCAGCATGTTCAGAACCACTGTTTCTGAGGCTAATTCTTGAACCGTAAGTCACAGACTCTCGCTCTTGGCTGCATTCGTTTCAGCTCGTGGCAGCCAGTCTAAAAAACACTATCTTGGACTTCTCTGGATGTTTCCCAGGCGAGCTATTGGCAGCATGTTCAGAACCACTGTTTCTGAGGCTAATTCTTGAACCGTAAGTCATAGACGCTCGATCTTGGCGGCATTCGTCTCAGCGCCTGACAATTAGTATAGAAGCACTGTTTCCCACTGTTTCTGAGGCTAATTATTGAACCGTAAGTCATAGACGCTCGATCTTGGCGGCATTCGTCTCAGCGCCTGGCAATTAGTATAGAAGCACTGTCTTTGACTTCTCTGGATGTTTCCCAGGCGAGCTATTGACAAGTAAATTCTAGACGCTCGATCTTGGTTACTTTCGCTTTCGCGGCTGGCAGCAAAGTTCAGAACCATGTTTCTGTGAATAACTCTTGAACCGTAAGTCACAGACGCTCGCTCTTGGCTGAATTTGTTTCAGCTCGTGGCAGCCAGTCTAAAAAAAAACACTATCTTGGACTTCTCTGGATGTTTCCCAGGCGAGCTATTGGCAGCATGTTCAGAACCACTGTTTCTGAGGCCAATTCTTGAACCGTAAGTCATAGACGCTCGATCTTGGCGGCATTCGTCTCAGCGCCTGGCAATTAGTATAGAAGCACTGTCTTTGACTTCTCTGGATGTTTCCCAGGCGAGCTATTGACAAGTAAATCCTAGACGCTCGATCTTGGTTATTTTCGCTTTCGCGGCTGGCAGCAAAGTTCAGAACCATGTTTCTGTGAATAACTCTTGAACCGTAAGTCACAGACGCTCGCTCTTGGCTGCATTCGTTTCAGCTCGTGGCAGCCAGTCTAAAAAACACTATCTTGGACTTCTCTGGATGTTTCCCAGGCGAGCTATTGGCAGCATGTTCAGAACCACTGTTTCTGAGGCTAATTCTTGAACCGTAAGTCATAGACGCTCGATCTTGGCGGCATTCGTCTCAGCGCCTGGCAATTAGTATAGAAGCACTGTTTCCCACTGTTTCTGAGGCTAATTCTTGAACCGTAAGTCTTAGACGCTTGATCTTGGCGGCATTCGTCTCAGCGCCTGGCAATTAGTATAGAAGAACTGTCTTTGACTTCTCTGGATGTATTCCAGGCGAGCTATTCACAAGTAAGTCCTAGACGCTCGATCTTGGTTGCTTTCGCTTTCGCGGCTGGCAGCAAAGTTCAGAACCATGTTTCTGTGAATAACTCTTGAACCGTAAGTCACAGACGCTCGCTCTTGGCTGCATTCGTTTCAGCTCGTGGCAGCCAGTCTAAAAAACACTATCTTGGACTTCTCTGGATGTTTCCCAGGCGAGCTATTGGCAGCATGTTCAGAACCACTGTTTCTGAGGCTAATTCTTGAACCGTAAGTCATAGACGCTCGCTCTTGGCTGCATTCGTTTCAGCTCGTGGCAGCCAGTCTAAAAACACTATCTTGGACTTCTCTGGATGTTTCCCAGGCGAGCTATTGGCAGCATGTTCAGAACCACTGTTTCTGAGGCTAATTCTTGAACCGTAAGTCATAGACGCTCGATCTTGGCGGCATTCGTCTCAGCGCCTGGCAATTAGTATAGAAGCACTGTTTCCCACTGTTTCTGAGGCTAATTCTTGAACCGTAAGTCATAGACGCTCGATCTTGGCGGCATTCGTCTCAGCGCCTAGCAATTAGTATAGAAGCACTGTCTTTGACTTCTCTGGATGTTTCCCAGGCGAGCTATTGACAAGTAAATCCTAGACGCTCGATCTTGGTTATTTTCGCTTTCGCGGCTGGCAGCAAAGTTCAGAACCATGTTTCTGTGAATAACTCTTGAACGGTGTCACAGACTCTCGCTCTTGGCTGCATTTGTTTCAGCTCGTGGCAGCCAGTCTAAAAAACACTATCTTGGACTTCTCTGGATGTTTCCCAGGCGAGCTATTGGCAGCATGTTCAGAACCACTGTTTCTGAGGCTAATTCTTGAACCGTAAGTCATAGACGCTCGATCTTGGCTGCATTCGTTTCAGCTCGTAGCAGCCAGTCTAAAAAACACTATCTTGGACTTCTCTGGATGTTTCCCAGGCGAGCTATTGACAAGTAAATCCTAGACGCTCGATCTAGGTTATTTTCGCTTTCGCGGCTGGCAGCAAAGTTCAGAACCATGTTTCTGTGAATAACTCTTGAACGGTAAGTCACAGACTCTCGCTCTTGGCTGCATTCGTTTCAGCTCGTGGCAGCCAGTCTAAAAAACACTATCTTGGACTTCTCTGGATGTTTCCCAGGCGAGCTATTGGCAGCATGTTCAGAACCACTGTTTCTGAGGCTAATTCTTGAACCGTAAGTCATAGACGCTCGATCTTGGCGGCATTCGTCTCAGCGCCTGACAATTAGTATAGAAGCACTGTTTCCCACTGTTTCTGAGGCTAATTATTGAACCGTAAGTCATAGACGCTCGATCTTGGCGGCATTCGTCTCAGCGCCTGGCAATTAGTATAGAAGCACTGTTTCCCACTGTTTCTGAGGCTAATTCTTGAACCGTAAGTCATAGACGCTCGATCTTGGCGGCATTCGTCTCAGCGCCTGGCAATTAGTATAGAAGCACTGTCTTTGACTTCTCTGGATGTTTCCCAGGCGAGCTATTGACAAGTAAATCCTAGACGCTCGATCTAGGTTATTTTCGCTTTCGCGGCTGGCAGCAAAGTTCAGAACCATGTTTCTGTGAATAACTCTTGAACGGTAAGTCACAGACTCTCGCTCTTGGCTGCATTCGTTTCAGCTCGTGGCAGCCAGTCTAAAAAACACTATCTTGGACTTCTCTGGATGTTTCCCAGGCGAGCTATTGGCAGCATGTTCAGAACCACTGTTTCTGAGGCTAATTCTTGAACCGTAAGTCATAGACGCTCGATCTTGGCGGCATTCGTCTCAGCGCCTGACAATTAGTATAGAAGCACTGTTTCCCACTGTTTCTGAGGCTAATTATTGAACCGTAAGTCATAGACGCTCGATCTTGGCGGCATTCGTCTCAGCGCCTGGCAATTAGTATAGAAGCACTGTCTTTGACTTTTCTGGATGTTTCCCAGGCGAGCTATTGACAAGTAAATTCTAGACGCTCGATCTTGGTTACTTTCGCTTTCGCGGCTTGCAGCAAAGTTCAGAACCATGTTTCTGTGAATAACTCTTGAACCGTAAGTCACAGACGCTCGCTCTTGGCTGCATTCGTTTCAGCTCGTGGCAGCCAGTCTAAAAAAAACACTATCTTGGACTTCTCTGGATGTTTCCCAGGCGAGCTATTGGCAGCATGTTCAGAACCACTGTTTCTGAGGCTAATTCTTGAACCGTAAGTCATAGACGCTCGATCTTGGCTGCATTAGTTTCAGCTCGTGGCAGCCAGTCTAAAAAACACTATCTTGGACTTCTCTGGATGTTTCCCAGGCGAGCTATTGGCAGCATGTTCAGAACCACTGTTTCTGAGGCCAATTCTTGAACCGTAAGTCATAGACGCTCGATCTTGGCGGCATTCGTCTCAGCGCCTGGCAATTAGTATAGAAGCACTGTCTTTGACTTCTCTGGATGTTTCCCAGGCGAGCTATTGACAAGTAAATCCTAGACGCTCGATCTTGGTTATTTTCGCTTTCGCGGCTGGCAGCAAAGTTCAGAACCATGTTTCTGTGAATAACTCTTGAACGGTAAGTCACAGACTCTCGCTCTTGGCTGCATTCGTTTTAGCTCGTGGCAGCCAGTCTAAAAAACACTATCTTGGACTTCTCTGGATGTTTCCCAGGCGAGCTATTGGCAGCATGTTCAGAACCACTGTTTCTGAGGCTAATTCTTGAACCGTAAGTCATAGACGCTCGATCTTGGCTGCATTAGTTTCAGCTCGTGGCAGCCAGTCTAAAAAACACTATCTTGGACTTCTCTGGATGTTTCCCAGGCGAGCTATTGGCAGCATGTTCAGAACCACTGTTTCTGAGGCTAATTCTTGAACCGTAAGTCATAGACGCTCGATCTTGGCGGCATTCGTCTCAGCGCCTGGCAATTAGTATAGAAGCACTGTTTCCCACTGTTTCTGAGGCTAATTATTGAACCGTAAGTCATAGACGCTCGATCTTGGCGGCATTCGTCTCAGCGCCTGGCAATTAGTATAGAAGCACTGTCTTTGACTTCTCTGGATGTTTCCCAGGCGAGCTATTGACAAGTAAATTCTAGACGCTCGATCTTGGTTACTTTCGCTTTCGCGGCTGGCAGCAAAGTTCAGAACCATGTTTCTGTGAATAACTCTTGAACCGTAAGTCACAGACGCTCGCTCTTGGCTGCATTCGTTTCAGCTCGTGGCAGCCAGTCTAAAAAAAACACTATCTTGGACTTCTCTGGATGTTTCCCAGGCGAGCTATTGGCAGCATGTTCAGAACCACTGTTTCTGAGGCTAATTCTTGAACCGTAAGTCATAGACGCTCGATCTTGGCTGCATTAGTTTCAGCTCGTGGCAGCCAGTCTAAAAAACACTATCTTGGACTTCTCTGGATGTTTCCCAGGCGAGCTATTGGCAGCATGTTCAGAACCACTGTTTCTGAGGCCAATTCTTGAACCGTAAGTCATAGACGCTCGATCTTGGCGGCATTCGTCTCAGCGCCTGGCAATTAGTATAGAAGCACTGTCTTTGACTTCTCTGGATGTTTCCCAGGCGAGCTATTGACAAGTAAATCCTAGACGCTCGATCTTGGTTATTTTCGCTTTCGCGGCTGGCAGCAAAGTTCAGAACCATGTTTCTGTGAATAACTCTTGAACGGTAAGTCACAGACTCTCGCTCTTGGCTGCATTCGTTTTAGCTCGTGGCAGCCAGTCTAAAAAACACTATCTTGGACTTCTCTGGATGTTTCCCAGGCGAGCTATTGGCAGCATGTTCAGAACCACTGTTTCTGAGGCTAATTCTTGAACCGTAAGTCATAGACGCTCGATCTTGGCGGCATTCGTCTCAGCGCCTGGCAATTAGTATAGAAGCACTGTCTTTGACTTCTCTGGATGTTTCCCAGGCGAGCTATTGACAAGTAAATCCTAGACGCTCGATCTTGGTTACTTTCGCTTTCGCGGCTGGCAGCAAAGTTCAGAACCATGTTTCTGTGAATAGCTCTTGAACCGTAAGTCACAGACGCTCGCTCTTGGCTGCATTCGTTTCAGCTCGTGGCAGTCAGTCTAAAAAAACACTATCTTGGACTTCTCTGGATGTTTCCCAGGCGAGCTATTGGCAGCATGTTCAGAACCACTGTTTCTGAGGATAATTCTTGAACCGTAAGTCATAGACGCTCGATCTTGGCTGCATTCGTTTCAGCTCGTGGCAGCCAGTCTAAAAAACACTATCTTGGACTTCTCTGGATGTTTCCCAGGGGAGCTATTGGCAGCATGTTCAGAACCACTGTTTCTGAGGCTAATTCTTGAACCGTAAGTCATAGACGCTCGATCTTTGCGGCATTCGTCTCAGCGCCTGGCAATTAGTATAGAAGCACTGTTTCCCACTGTTTCTGAGGCTAATTCTTGAACCGTAAGTCATAGACGCTCGATCTTGGCGGCATTCGTCTCAGCGCCTGGCAATTAGTATAGAAGCACTGTCTTTGACTTCTCTGGATGTTTCCCAGGCGAGCTATTGACAAGTAAATCCTAGACGCTCGATCTTGGTTATTTTCGCTTTCGCGGCTTGCAGCAAAGTTCAGAACCATGTTTCTGTGAATAACTCTTGAACGGTAAGTCACAGACTCTCGCTCTTGGCTGCATTCGTTTCAGCTCGTGGCAGCCAGTCTAAAAAACACTATCTTGGACTTCTCTGGATGTTTCCCAGGCGAGCTATTGGCAGCATGTTCAGAACCACTGTTTCTGAGGCTAATTCTTGAACCGTAAGTCATAGACGCTCGATCTTGGCGGCATTCGTCTCAGCGCCTGGCAATTAGTATAGAAGCACTGTTTCCCACTGTTTCTGAGGCTAATTCTTGAACCGTAAGTCATAGACGCTCGATCTTGGCGGCATTCGTCTCAGCGCCTAGTAATTAGTATAGAAGCACTGTCTTTGACTTCTCTGGATGTTTCCCAGGCGAGCTATTGACAAGTAAATCCTAGACGCTCGATCTTGGTTATTTTCGCTTTTGCGGCTGGCAGCAAAGTTCAGAACCATGTTTCTGTGAATAACTCTTGAACGGTAAGTCACAGACTCTCGCTCTTGGCTGCATTTGTTTCAGCTCGTGGCAGCCAGTCTAAAAAACACTATCTTGGACTTCTCTGGATGTTTCCCTGGCGAGCTATTGGCAGCATGTTCAGAACCACTGTTTCTGAGGCTAATTCTTGAACCGTAAGTCATAGACGCTCGATCTTGGCTGCATTTGTTTCAGCTCGTAGCAGCCAGTCTAAAAAACACTATCTTGGACTTCTCTGGATGTTTCCCAGGCGAGCTATTGGCAGCATGTTCAGAACCACTGTTTCTGAGGCTAATTTTTGAACCGTAAGTCATAGACGCTCGATCTTGGCGGCATTCGTCTCAGCGCCTGGCAATTAGTATAGAAGCACTGTCTTTGACTTCTCTGGATGTTTCCCAGGCGAGCTATTGACAAGTAAATCCTAGACGCTCGATCTAGGTTATTTTCGCTTTCGCAGCTGGCAGCAAAGTTCAGAACCATGTTTCTGTGAATAACTCTTGAACGGTAAGTCACAGACTCTCGCTCTTGGCTGCATTCGTTTCAGCTCGTGGCAGCCAGTCTAAAAAACACTATCTTGGACTTCTCTGGATGTTTCCCAGGCGAGCTATTGGCAGCATGTTCAGAACCACTGTTTCTGAGGCTAATTCTTGAACCGTAAGTCATAGACGCTCGATCTTGGCGGCATTCGTCTCAGCGCCTGGCAATTAGTATAGAAGCACTGTCTTTGACTTCTCTGGATGTTTCCCAGGCGAGCTATTGACAAGTAAATCCTAGACGCTCGATCTTGGTTACTTTCGCTTTCGCGGCTGGCAGCAAAGTTCAGAACCATGTTTCTGTGAATAACTCTTGAACCGTAAGTCACAGACGCTCGCTCTTGGCTGCATTCGTTTCAGCTCGTGGCAGTCAGTCTAAAAAAACACTATCTTGGACTTCTCTGGATGTTTCCCAGGCGAGCTATTGGCAGCATGTTCAGAACCACTGTTTCTGAGGATAATTCTTGAACCGTAAGTCATAGACGCTCGATCTTGGCTGCATTCGTTTCAGCTCGTGGCAGCCAGTCTAAAAAACACTATCTTGGACTTCTCTGGATGTTTCCCAGGGGAGCTATTGGCAGCATGTTCAGAACCACTGTTTCTGAGGCTAATTCTTGAACCGTAAGTCATAGACGCTCGATCTTTGCGGCATTCGTCTCAGCGCCTGGCAATTAGTATAGAAGCACTGTTTCCCACTGTTTCTGAGGCTAATTCTTGAACCGTAAGTCATAGACGCTCGATCTTGGCGGCATTCGTCTCAGCGCCTGGCAATTAGTATAGAAGCACTGTCTTTGACTTCTCTGGATGTTTCCCAGGCGAGCTATTGACAAGTAAATCCTAGACGCTCGATCTTGGTTATTTTCGCTTTCGCGGCTTGCAGCAAAGTTCAGAACCATGTTTCTGTGAATAACTCTTGAACGGTAAGTCACAGACTCTCGCTCTTGGCTGCATTCGTTTCAGCTCGTGGCAGCCAGTCTAAAAAACACTATCTTGGACTTCTCTGGATGTTTCCCAGGCGAGCTATTGGCAGCATGTTCAGAACCACTGTTTCTGAGGCTAATTCTTGAACCGTAAGTCATAGACGCTCGATCTTGGCGGCATTCGTCTCAGCGCCTAGTAATTAGTATAGAAGCACTGTCTTTGACTTCTCTGGATGTTTCCCAGGCGAGCTATTGACAAGTAAATCCTAGACGCTCGATCTTGGTTATTTTCGCTTTTGCGGCTGGCAGCAAAGTTCAGAACCATGTTTCTGTGAATAACTCTTGAACGGTAAGTCACAGACTCTCGCTCTTGGCTGCATTTGTTTCAGCTCGTGGCAGCCAGTCTAAAAAACACTATCTTGGACTTCTCTGGATGTTTCCCTGGCGAGCTATTGGCAGCATGTTCAGAACCACTGTTTCTGAGGCTAATTCTTGAACCGTAAGTCATAGACGCTCGATCTTGGCTGCATTTGTTTCAGCTCGTAGCAGCCAGTCTAAAAAACACTATCTTGGACTTCTCTGGATGTTTCCCAGGCGAGCTATTGGCAGCATGTTCAGAACCACTGTTTCTGAGGCTAATTTTTGAACCGTAAGTCATAGACGCTCGATCTTGGCGGCATTCGTCTCAGCGCCTGGCAATTAGTATAGAAGCACTGTCTTTGACTTCTCTGGATGTTTCCCAGGCGAGCTATTGACAAGTAAATCCTAGACGCTCGATCTAGGTTATTTTCGCTTTCGCAGCTGGCAGCAAAGTTCAGAACCATGTTTCTGTGAATAACTCTTGAACGGTAAGTCACAGACTCTCGCTCTTGGCTGCATTCGTTTCAGCTCGTGGCAGCCAGTCTAAAAAACACTATCTTGGACTTCTCTGGATGTTTCCCAGGCGAGCTATTGGCAGCATGTTCAGAACCACTGTTTCTGAGGCTAATTCTTGAACCGTAAGTCATAGACGCTCGATCTTGGCGGCATTCGTCTCAGCGCCTGGCAATTAGTATAGAAGCACTGTTTCCCACTGTTTCTGAGGCTAATTCTTGAACCGTAAGTCATAGACGCTCGATCTTGGCGGCATTCGTCTCAGCGCCTAGTAATTAGTATAGAAGCACTGTCTTTGACTTCTCTGGATGTTTCCCAGGCGAGCTATTGACAAGTAAATCCTAGACGCTCGATCTTGGTTATTTTCGCTTTTGCGGCTGGCAGCAACGTTCAGAACCATGTTTCTGTGAATAACTCTTGAACGGTAAGTCACAGACTCTCGCTCTTGGCTGCATTTGTTTCAGCTCGTGGCAGCCAGTCTAAAAAACACTATCTTGGACTTCTCTGGATGTTTCCCTGGCGAGCTATTGGCAGCATGTTCAGAACCACTGTTTCTGAGGCTAATTCTTGAACCGTAAGTCATAGACGCTCGGTCTTGGCTGCATTTGTTTCAGCTCGTAGCAGCCAGTCTAAAAAACACTATCTTGGACTTCTCTGGATGTTTCCCAGGCGAGCTATTGGCAGCATGTTCAGAACCACTGTTTCTGAGGCTGATTCTTGAACCGTAAGTCATAGACGCTCGATCTTGGCGGCATTCGTCTCAGCGCCTGGCAATTAGTATAGAAGCACTGTCTTTGACTTCTCTGGATGTTTCCCAGGCGAGCTATTGACAAGTAAATCCTAGACGCTCGATCTAGGTTATTTTCGCTTTCGCGGCTGGCAGCAAAGTTCAGAACCATGTTTCTGTGAATAACTCTTGAACGGTAAGTCACAGACTCTCGCTCTTGGCTGCATTCGTTTCAGCTCGTGGCAGCCAGTCTAAAAAACACTATCTTGGACTTCTCTGGATGTTTCCCAGGCGAGCTATTGGCAGCATGTTCAGAACCACTGTTTCTGAGGCTAATTCTTGAACCGTAAGTCATAGACGCTCGATCTTGGCGGCATTCGTCTCAGCGCCTGACAATTAGTATAGAAGCACTGTTTCCCACTGTTTCTGAGGCTAATTATTGAACCGTAAGTCATAGACGCTCGATCTTGGCGGCATTCGTCTCAGCGCCTGGCAATTAGTATGGAAGCACTGTCTTTGACTTCTCTGGATGTTTCCCAGGCGAGCTATTGGCAAGTAAATTCTAGACGCTCGATCTTGGTTACTTTCGCTTTCGCGGCTGGCAGCAAAGTTCAGAACCATGTTTCTGTGAATAACTCTTGAACCGTTAGTCACAGACGCTCGCTCTTGGCTGCATTCGTTTCAGCTCGTGGCAGCCAGTCTAAAAAAAACACTATCTTGGACTTCTCTGGATGTTTCCCAGGCGAGCTATTGGCAGCATGTTCAGAACCACTGTTTCTGAGGCCAATTCTTGAACCGTAAGTCATAGACGCTCGATCTTGGCGGCATTCGTCTCAGCGCCTGGCAATTAGTATAGAAGCACTGTTTCCCACTGTTTCTGAGGCTAATTCTTGAACCGTAAGTCATAGACGCTCGATCTTGGCGGCATTCGTCTCAGCGCCTGGCAATTAGTATAGAAGCACTGTCTTTGACTTCTCTGGATGTTTCCCAGGCGAGCTATTGACAAGTAAATCCTAGACGCTCGATCTTGGTTATTTTCGCTTTCGCGGCTGGCAGCAAAGTTCAGAACCATGTTTCTGTGAATAACTCTTGAACGGTAAGTCACAGACTCTCGCTCTTGGCTGCATTCGTTTCAGCTCGTGGCAGCCAGTCTAAAAAACACTATCTTGGACTTCTCTAGATGTTTCCCAGGCGAGCTATTGGCAGCATGTTCAGAACCACTGTTTCTGAGGCTAATTCTTGAACCGTAAGTCATAGACGCTCGATCTTGGCGGCATTCGTCTTAGCGCCTGGCAATTAGTATAGAAGCACTGTCTTTGACTTCTCTGGATGTTTCCCAGGCGAGCTATTGACAAGTAAATCCTAGACGCTCGATCTTGGTTATTTTCGCTTTCGCGGCTGGCAGCAAAGTTCAGAACCATGTTTCTGTGAATAACTCTTGAACGGTAAGTCACAGACTCTCGCTCTTGGCTGCATTCGTTTCAGCTCGTGGCAGCCAGTCTAAAAAACACAATCTTGGACTTCTCTGGATGTTTCCCAGGCGAGCTATTGGCAGCATGTTCAGAACCACTGTTTCTGAGGCTAATTCTTGAACCGTAAGTCATAGACGCTCGATCTTGGCGGCATTCGTCTCAGCGCCTGGCAATTAGTATAGAAGCACTGTTTCCCACTGTTTCTGAGGCTAATTCTTGAACCGTAAGTCATAGACGCTCGATCTTGGCTGCATTTGTTTCAGCTCGTAGCAGCCAGTCTAAAAAACACTATCTTGGACTTCTCTGGATGTTTCCCAGGCGAGCTATTGGCAGCATGTTCAGAACCACTGTTTCTGAGGCTAATTCTTGAACCGTAAGTCATAGACGCTCGATCTTGGCGGCATTCGTCTCAGCGCCTGGCAATTAGTATAGAAGCACTGTCTTTGACTTCTCTGGATGTTTCCCAGGCGAGCTATTGACAAGTAAATCCTAGACGCTCGATCTAGGTTATTTTCGCTTTCGCGGCTGGCAGCAAAGTTCAGAACCATGTTTCTGTGAATAACTCTTGAACGGTAAGTCACAGACTCTCGCTCTTGGCTGCATTCGTTTCAGCTCGTGGCAGCCAGTCTAAAAAACACTATCTTGGACTTCTCTGGATGTTTCCCAGGCGAGCTATTGGCAGCATGTTCAGAACCACTGTTTCTGAGGCTAATTCTTGAACCGTAAGTCATAGACGCTCGATCTTGGCGGCATTCGTCTCAGCGCCTGACAATTAGTATAGAAGCACTGTTTCCCACTGTTTCTGAGGCTAATTATTGAACCGTAAGTCATAGACGCTCGATCTTGGCGGCATTCGTCTCAGCGCCTGGCAATTAGTATGGAAGCACTGTCTTTGACTTCTCTGGATGTTTCCCAGGCGAGCTATTGGCAAGTAAATTCTAGACGCTCGATCTTGGTTACTTTCGCTTTCGCGGCTGGCAGCAAAGTTCAGAACCATGTTTCTGTGAATAACTCTTGAACCGTTAGTCACAGACGCTCGCTCTTGGCTGCATTCGTTTCAGCTCGTGGCAGCCAGTCTAAAAAAAACACTATCTTGGACTTCTCTGGATGTTTCCCAGGCGAGCTATTGGCAGAATGTTCAGAACCACTGTTTCTGAGGCTAATTCTTGAACCGTAAGTCATAGACGCTCGATCTTGGCTGCATTAGTTTCAGCTCGTGGCAGCCAGTCTAAAAAACACTATCTTGGACTTCTCTGGATGTTTCCCAGGCGAGCTATTGGCAGCATGTTCAGAACCACTGTTTCTGAGGCCAATTCTTGAACCGTAAGTCATAGACGCTCGATCTTGCCGGCATTCGTCTCAGCGCCTGGCAATTAGTATAGAAGCACTGTTTCCCACTGTTTCTGAGGCTAATTCTTGAACCGTAAGTCATAGACGCTCGATCTTGGCGGCATTCGTCTCAGCGCCTGGCAATTAGTATAGAAGCACTGTCTTTGACTTCTCTGGATGTTTCCCAGGCGAGCTATTGACAAGTAAATCCTAGACGCTCGATCTTGGTTATTTTCGCTTTCGCGGCTGGCAGCAAAGTTCAGAACCATGTTTCTGTGAATAACTCTTGAACGGTAAGTCACAGACTCTCGCTCTTGGCTGCATTCGTTTCAGCTCGTGGCAGCCAGTCTAAAAAACACTATCTTGGACTTCTCTGGATGTTTCCCAGGCGAGCTATTGGCAGCATGTTCAGAACCACTGTTTCTGAGGCTAATTCTTGAACCGTAAGTCATAGACGCTCGATCTTGGCGGCATTCGTCTCAGCGCCTGGCAATTAGTATAGAAGCACTGTCTTTGACTTCTCTGGATGTTTCCCAGGCGAGCTATTGACAATTAAATCCTAGACGCTCGATCTTGGTTATTTTCGCTTTCGCGGCTGGCAGCAAAGTTCAGAACCATTTTTCTGTGAATAACTCTTGAACGGTAAGTCACAGACTCTCGCTCTTGGCTGCATTCGTTTCAGCTCGTGGCAGCCAGTCTAAAAACACTATCTTGAACTTCTCTGGATGTTTCCCAGGCGAGCTATTGGCAGCATGTTCAGAACCACTGTTTCTGAGGCTAATTCTTGAACCGTAAGTCATAGACGCTCGATCTTGGCGGCATTCGTCTCAGCGCCTGGCAATTAGTATAGAAGCACTGTTTCCCACTGTTTCTGAGGCTAATTCTTGAACCGTAAGTCATAGACGCTCGATCTTGGCGGCATTCGTCTCAGCGCCTGGCAATTAGTATAGAAGCACTGTCTTTGACTACTCTGGATGTTTCCCAGGCGAGCTATTGACAAGTAAATTCTAGACGCTCGATCTTGGTTACTTTCGCTTTCGCGGCTGGCAGCAAAGTTCAGAACCATGTTTCTGTGAATAACTCTTGAACCGTAAGTCACAGACGCTCGCTCTTGGCTGCATTCGTTTCAGCTCGTGGCAGCCAGTCTAAAAAAAAACACTATCTTGGACTTCTCTGGATGTTTCCCAGGTGAGCTATTGGCAGCATGTTCAGAACCACTGTTTCTGAGGCTAATTCTTGAACCGTAAGTCATAGACGCTCGATCTTGGCTGCATTCGTTTCAGCTCGTGGCAGCCAGTCTAAAAAACACTATCTTGGACTTCTCTGGATGTTTCCCAGGCGAGCTAATGGCAGCATGTTCAGAACCACTGTTTCTGAGGCTAATTCTTGAACCGTAAGTCATAGACGCTCGATCTTGGCGGTATTCGTCTCAGCGCCTAGCAATTAGTATAGAAGCACTGTCTTTGACTTCTCTGGATGTTTCCCAGGCGAGCTATTGACAAGTAAATCATAGACGCTCGATCTTGGTTACTTTCGCTTTCGCGGCTGGCAGCAAAGTTCAGAACCATGTTTCTGTGAATAACTCTTGAACCGTAAGTCACAGACGCTCGCTCTTGGCTGCATTCGTTTCAGCTCGTGGCAGCCAGTCTAAAAAACACTATCTTGGACTTCTCTGGATGTTTCCCAGGCGAGCTATTGGCAGCATGTTCAGAACCACTGTTTCTGAGGCTAATTCTTGAACCGTAAGTCATAGACGCTCGATCTTGGCGGCATTCGTCTCAGCGCCTGGCAATTAGTATAGAAGCACTGTTTCCCACTGTTTCTGAGGCTAATTCTTGAACCGTAAGTCATAGACGCTCGATCTTGGCGGCATTCGTCTCAGCGCCTGGCAATTAGTATAGAAGCACTGTCTTTGACTTCTCTGGATGTTTCCCAGGCGAGCTATTGACAAGTAAATTCTAGACGCTCGATCTTGGTTACTTTCGCTTTCGCGGCTGGCAGCAAAGTTCAGAACCATGTTTCTGTGAATAACTCTTGAACCGTAAGTCACAGACGCTCGCTCTTGGCTGCATTCGTTTCAGCTCGTGGCAGCCAGTCTAAAAAAAACACTATCTTGGACTTCTCTGGATGTTTCCCAGGCGAGCTATTGGCAGCATGTTCAGAACCACTGTTTCTGAGGCTAATTCTTGAACCGTAAGTCATAGACGCTCGATCTTGGCTGCATTCGTTTCAGCTCGTGGCAGCCAGTCTAAAAAACACTATCTTGGACTTCTCTGGATGTTTCCCAGGCGAGCTATTGGCAGCATGTTCAGAACCACTGTTTCTGAGGCCAATTCTTGAACCGTAAGTCATAGACGCTCGATCTTGGCGGCATTCGTCTCAGCGCCTGGCAATTAGTATAGAAGCACTGTTTCCCACTGTTTCTGAGGCTAATTCTTGAACCGTAAGTCATAGACGCTCGATCTTGGCGGCATTCGTCTCAGCGCCTGGCAATTAGTATAGAAGCACTGTTTCCCACTGTTTCTGAGGCTAATTCTTGAACCGTAAGTCATAGACGCTCGATCTTGGCGGCATTCGTCTCAGCGCCTGGCAATTAGTATAGAAGCACTGTCTTTGACTTCTCTGGATGTTTCCCAGGCGAGCTATTGACAAGTAAATCCTAGACGCTCGATCTTGGTTATTTTCGCTTTCGCGGCTTGCAGCAAAGTTCAGAACCATGTTTCTGTTAATAACTCTTGAACGGTAAGTCACAGACTCTCGCTCTTGGCTGCATTCGTTTCAGCTCGTGGCAGCCAGTCTAAAAAACACTATCTTGGACTTCTCTGGATGTTTCCCAGGCGAGCTATTGGCAGCATGTTCAGAACCACTGTTTCTGAGGATAATTCTTGAACCGTAAGTCATAGACGCTCGATCTTGGCGGCATTCGTCTCAGCGCCTGGCAATTAGTATAGAAGCACTGTTTCCCACTGTTTCTGAGGCTGATTCTTGAACCGTAAGTCATAGACGCTCGATCTTGGCGGCATTCGTCTCAGCGCCTGGCAATTAGTATAGAAGCACTGTCTTTGACTTCTCTGGATGTTTCCCAGGCGAGCTATTGACAAGTAAATCCTAGACGCTCGATCTTGGTTATTTTCGCTTTCGCGGCTTGCAGCAAAGTTCAGAACCATGTCTCTGTGAATAACTCTTGAACGGTAAGTCACAGACTCTCGCTCTTGGCTGCATTCGTTTCAGCTCGTGGCAGCCAGTCTAAAAAACACTATCTTGGACTTCTCTGGATGTTTCCCAGGCGAGCTATTGGCAGCATGTTCAGAACCACTGTTTCTGAGGCTAATTCTTGAACCGTAAGTCATAGATGCTCGATCTTGGCGGCATTCGTCTCAGCGCCTGGCAATTAGTATAGAAGCACTGTTTCCCACTGTTTCTGAGGCTAATTCTTGAACCGTAAGTCATAGACGCTCGATCTTGGCGGCATTCGTCTCAGCGCCTGGCAATTAGTATAGAAGCACTGTCTTTGACTTCTCTGGATGTTTCCCAGGCGAGCTATTGACAAGTAAATCCTAGACGCTCGATCTTGGTTATTTTCGCTTTCGCGGCTTGCAGCAAAGTTCAGAACCATGTTTCTGTGAATAACTCTTGAACGGTAAGTCACAGACTCTCGCTCTTGGCAGCATTCGTTTCAGCTCGTGGCAGCCAGTCTAAAAAACACTATCTTGGACTTCTCTGGATGTTTCCCAGGCGAGCTATTGGCAGCATGTTCAGAACCACTGTTTCTGAGGCTAATTCTTGAACCGTAAGTCATAGACGCTCGATCTTGGCGGCATTCGTCTCAGCGCCTGGCAATTAGTATAGAAGCACTGTTTCCCACTGTTTCTGAGGCAATTCTTGAACCGTAAGTCATAGACGCTCGATCTTGGCGGCATTCGTCTCAGCGCCTGGCAATTAGTATAGAAGCACTGTCTTTGACTTCTCTGGATGTTTCCCAGGCGAGCTATTGACAAGTAAATCCTAGACGCTCGATCTTGGTTATTTTCGCTTTCGCGGCTTGCAGCAAAGTTCAGAACCATGTTTCTGTGAATAACTCTTGAACGGTAAGTCACAGACTCTCGCTCTTGGCTGCATTCGTTTCAGCTCGTGGCAGCCAGTCTAAAAAACACTATCTTGGACTTCTCTGGATGTTTCCCAGGCGAGCTATTGGCAGCATGTTCAGAACCACTGTTTCTGAGGATAATTCTTGAACCGTAAGTCATAGACGCTCGATCTTGGCGGCATTCGTCTCAGCGCCTGGCAATTAGTATAGAAGCACTGTTTCCCACTGTTTCTGAGGCTGATTCTTGAACCGTAAGTCATAGACGCTCGATCTTGGCGGCATTCGTCTCAGCGCCTGGCAATTAGTATAGAAGCACTGTCTTTGACTTCTCTGGATGTTTCCCAGGCGAGCTATTGACAAGTAAATCCTAGACGCTCGATCTTGGTTATTTTCGCTTTCGCGGCTTGCAGCAAAGTTCAGAACCATGTCTCTGTGAATAACTCTTGAACGGTAAGTCACAGACTCTCGCTCTTGGCTGCATTCGTTTCAGCTCGTGGCAGCCAGTCTAAAAAACACTATCTTGGACTTCTCTGGATGTTTCCCAGGCGAGCTATTGGCAGCATGTTCAGAACCACTGTTTCTGAGGCTAATTCTTGAACCGTAAGTCATAGATGCTCGATCTTGGCGGCATTCGTCTCAGCGCCTGGCAATTAGTATAGAAGCACTGTTTCCCACTGTTTCTGAGGCTAATTCTTGAACCGTAAGTCATAGACGCTCGATCTTGGCGGCATTCGTCTCAGCGCCTGGCAATTAGTATAGAAGCACTGTCTTTGACTTCTCTGGATGTTTCCCAGGCGAGCTATTGACAAGTAAATCCTAGACGCTCGATCTTGGTTATTTTCGCTTTCGCGGCTTGCAGCAAAGTTCAGAACCATGTTTCTGTGAATAACTCTTGAACGGTAAGTCACAGACTCTCGCTCTTGGCTGCATTCGTTTCAGCTCGTGGCAGCCAGTCTAAAAAACACTATCTTGGACTTCTCTGGATGTTTCCCAGGCGAGCTATTGGCAGCATGTTCAGAACCACTGTTTCTGAGGCTAATTCTTGAACCGTAAGTCATAGACGCTCGATCTTGGCGGCATTCGTCTCAGCGCCTGGCAATTAGTATAGAAGCACTGTTTCCCACTGTTTCTGAGGCAATTCTTGAACCGTAAGTCATAGACGCTCGATCTTGGCGGCATTCGTCTCAGCGCCTGGCAATTAGTATAGAAGCACTGTCTTTGACTTCTCTGGATGTTTCCCAGGCGAGCTATTGACAAGTAAATCCTAGACGCTCGATCTTGGTTATTTTCGCTTTCGCGGCTTGCAGCAAAGTTCAGAACCATGTCTCTGTGAATAACTCTTGAACGGTAAGTCACAGACTCTCGCTCTTGGCTGCATTCGTTTCAGCTCGTGGCAGCCAGTCTAAAAAACACTATCTTGGACTTCTCTGGATGTTTCCCAGGCGAGCTATTGGCAGCATGTTCAGAACCACTGTTTCTGAGGCTAATTCTTGAACCGTAAGTCATAGATGCTCGATCTTGGCGGCATTCGTCTCAGCGCCTGGCAATTAGTATAGAAGCACTGTTTCCCACTGTTTCTGAGGCTAATTCTTGAACCGTAAGTCATAGACGCTCGATCTTGGCGGCATTCGTCTCAGCGCCTGGCAATTAGTATAGAAGCACTGTCTTTGACTTCTCTGGATGTTTCCCAGGCGAGCTATTGACAAGTAAATCCTAGACGCTCGATCTTGGTTATTTTCGCTTTCGCGGCTTGCAGCAAAGTTCAGAACCATGTTTCTGTGAATAACTCTTGAACGGTAAGTCACAGACTCTCGCTCTTGGCTGCATTCGTTTCAGCTCGTGGCAGCCAGTCTAAAAAACACTATCTTGGACTTCTCTGGATGTTTCCCAGGCGAGCTATTGGCAGCATGTTCAGAACCACTGTTTCTGAGGCTAATTCTTGAACCGTAAGTCATAGACGCTCGATCTTGGCGGCATTCGTCTCAGCGCCTGGCAATTAGTATAGAAGCACTGTTTCCCACTGTTTCTGAGGCAATTCTTGAACCGTAAGTCATAGACGCTCGATCTTGGCGGCATTCGTCTCAGCGCCTGGCAATTAGTATAGAAGCACTGTCTTTGACTTCTCTGGATGTTTCCCAGGCGAGCTATTGACAAGTAAATCCTAGACGCTCGATCTTGGTTATTTTCGCTTTCGCGGCTTGCAGCAAAGTTCAGAACCATGTTTCTGTGAATAACTCTTGAACGGTAAGTCACAGACTCTCGCTCTTGGCTGCATTCGTTTCAGCTCGTGGCAGCCAGTCTAAAAAAACACTATCTTGGACTTCTCTGGATGTTTCCCAGGCGAGCTATTGGCAGCATGTTCAGAACAACTGTTTCTGATCCTAATTCTTGAACCGTAAGTCATAGACGCTCGATCTTGGCGGCATTCGTCTCAGCGCCTGGCAATTAGTATAGAAGCACTGTCTTTGACTTCTCTGGATGTTTCCCAGGCGAGCTATTGACAAGTAAATCCTAGACGCTCGATCTTGGTTATTTTCGCTTTCGCGGCTGGCAGCAAAGTTCAGAACCATGTTTCTGTGAATAACTCTTGAACCGTAAGTCACAGACGCTCGCTCTTGGCTGCATTCGTTTCAGCTCGTGGCAGCCAGTCTAAAAAACACTATCTTGGACTTCTCTGGATGTTTCCCAGGCGAGCTATTGGCAGCATGTTCAGAACCACTGTTTCTGAGGCTAATTCTTGAACCGTAAGTCATAGACGCTCGATCTTGGCGTCATTCGTCTCAGCGCCTGGCAATTAGTATAGAAGCACTGTTTCCCACTGTTTCCTGAGGATAATTCTTGAACCGTAAGTCTTAGACGCTTGATCTTGGCGGCATTCGTCTCAGCGCCTGGCAATTAGTATAGAAGCACTGTCTTTGACTACTCTGGATGTTTCCCAGGCGAGCTATTCATAAGTAAATCCTAGACGCTCGATCTTGGTTACTTTCGCTTTCGCGGCTGGCAGCAAAGTTCAGAACCATGTTTCTGTGAATAACTCTTGAACCGTAAGTCACAGACGCTCGCTCTTGGCTGCATTCGTTTCAGCTCGTGGCAGCCAGTCTAAAAAAAACACTATCTTGGACTTCTCTGGATGTTTCCCAGGCGAGCTATTGGCAGCATGTTCAGAACCACTGTTTCTGAGGCTAATTCTTGAACCGTAAGTCATAGACGCTCGATCTTGGCTGCATTCGTTTCAGCTCGTGGCAGCCAGTCTAAAAACACTATCTTGGACTTCTCTGGATGTTTCCCAGGCGAGCTATTGGCAGCATGTTCAGAACCACTGTTTCTGAGGCCAATTCTTGAACCGTAAGTCATAGACGCTCGATCTTGGCGGCATTCGTCTCAGCGCCTGGCAATTAGTATAGAAGCACTGTTTCCCACTGTTTCTGAGGCTAATTCTTGAACCGTAAGTCATAGACGCTCGATCTTGGCGGCATTCGTCTCAGCGCCTGGCAATTAGTATAGAAGCACTGTTTCCCACTGTTTCTGAGGCTAATTCTTGAACCGTAAGTCATAGACGCTCGATCTTGGCGGCATTCGTCTCAGCGCCTGGCAATTAGTATAGAAGCACTGTCTTTGACTTCTCTGGATGTTTCCCAGGCGAGCTATTGACAAGTAAATCCTAGACGCTCGATCTTGGTTATTTTCGCTTTCGCGGCTTGCAGCAAAGTTCAGAACCATGTTTCTGTTAATAACTCTTGAACGGTAAGTCACAGACTCTCGCTCTTGGCTGCATTCGTTTCAGCTCGTGGCAGCCAGTCTAAAAAACACTATCTTGGACTTCTCTGGATGTTTCCCAGGCGAGCTATTGGCAGCATGTTCAGAACCACTGTTTCTGAGGATAATTCTTGAACCGTAAGTCATAGACGCTCGATCTTGGCGGCATTCGTCTCAGCGCCTGGCAATTAGTATAGAAGCACTGTTTCCCACTGTTTCTGAGGCTGATTCTTGAACCGTAAGTCATAGACGCTCGATCTTGGCGGCATTCGTCTCAGCGCCTGGCAATTAGTATAGAAGCACTGTCTTTGACTTCTCTGGATGTTTCCCAGGCGAGCTATTGACAAGTAAATCCTAGACGCTCGATCTTGGTTGCTTTCGCTTTCGCGGCTGGCAGCAAAGTTCAGAACCATGTTTCTGTGAATAACTCTTGAACCCTAAGTCACAGACGCTCGCTCTTGGCTGCATTCGTTTCAGCTCGTGGCAGCCAGTCTAAAAAAAACTATCTTGGACTTCTCTGGATGTTTCCCAGGCGAGCTATTGGCAGCATGTTCAGAACCACTGTTTCTGAGGCTAATTCTTGAACCGTAAGTCATAGACGCTCGATCTTGGCGGCATTCGTCTCAGCGCCTGGCAATTAGTATGGAAGCACTGTCTTTGACTTCTCTGGATGTTTCCCAGGCGAGCTATTGACAAGTAAATTCTAGACGCTCGATCTTGGTTACTTTCGCTTTCGCGGCTGGCAGCAAAGTTCAGAACCATGTTTCTGTGAATAACTCTTGTACCGTAAGTCACAGACGCTCGCTCTTGGCTGCATTCGTTTCAGCTCGTGGCAGCCAGTCTAAAAAAAATACTATCTTGGACTTCTCTGGATGTTTCCCAGGCGAGCTATTGGCAGCATGTTCAGAACCACTGTTTCTGAGGCTAATTCTTGAACCGTAAGTCATAGACGCTCGATCTTGGCGGCATTCGTCTCAGCGCCTGGCAATTAGTATAGAAGCACTGTCTTTGACTTCTCTGGATGTTTCCCAGGCGAGCTATTGACAAGTAAATCCTAGACGCTCGATCTTGGTTACTTTCGCTTTCGCGGCTGGCAGCAAAGTTCAGAACCATGTTTCTGTGAATAACTCTTGAACGGTAAGTCACAGACTCTCGCTCTTGGCTGCATTCGTTTCAGCTCGTGGCAGCCAGTCTAAAAAACACAATCTTGGACTTCTCTGGATGTTTCCCAGGCGAGCTATTGGCAGCATGTTCAGAACCACTGTTTCTGAGGCTAATTCTTGAACCGTAAGTCATAGACGCTCGATCTTGGCGGCATTCGTCTCAGCACCTGGCAATTAGTATAGAAGCACTGTTTCCCACTGTTTCTGAGGCTAATTCTTGAACCGTAAGTCATAGACGCTCGATCTTGGCGGCATTCGTCTCAGCGCCTGGCAATTAGTATAGAAGCACTGTCTTTGACTTCTCTGGATGTTTCCCAGGCGAGCTATTGACAAGTAAATCCTAGACGCTCGATCTTGGTTACTTTCGCTTTCGCGGCTGGCAGCAAAGTTCAGAACCATGTTTCTGTGAATAACTCTTGAACCGTAAGTCACAGACGCTCGCTCTTGGCTGCATTCGTTTCAGCTCGTGGCAGCCAGTCTAAAAAACACTATCTTGGACTTCTCTGGATGTTTCCCAGGCGAGCTATTGGCAGCATGTTCAGAACCACTGTTTCTGAGGCTAATTCTTGAACCGTAAGTCATAGACGCTCGATCTTGGCGGCATTCGTCTCAGCGCCTGGCAATTAGTATAGAAGCACTGTCTTTGACTTCTCTGGATGTTTCCCAGGCGAGCTATTGACAAGTAAATTCTAGACGCTCGATCTTGGTTACTTTCGCTTTCGCGGCTGGCAGCAAAGTTCAGAACCATGTTTCTGTGAATAACTCTTGAACCGTAAGTCACAGACGCTCGCTCTTGGCTGCATTCGTTTCAGCTCGTGGCAGCCAGTCTAAAAAAAAACACTATCTTGGACTTCTCTGGATGTTTCCCAGGCGAGCTATTGGCAGCATGTTCAGAACCACTGTTTCTGAGGCTAATTCTTGAACCGTAAGTCATAGACGCTCGATCTTGGCGGCATTCGTCTCAGCGCCTGGCAATTAGTATAGAAGCACTGTATTTGACTTCTCTTGATGTTTCCCAGGCGAGCTATTGACAAGAAAATCCTAGACGCTCGATCTTGGTTACTTTCGCTTTCGCGGCTGGCAGCAAAGTTCAGAACCATGTTTCTGTGAATAACTCTTGAACGGTAAGTCACAGACTCTCGCTCTTGGCTGCATTCGTTTCAGCTCGTGGCAGCCAGTCTAAAAAACACTATCTTGGACTTCTCTGGATGTTTCCCAGGCGAGCTATTGGCAGCATGTTCAGAACCACTGTTTCTGAGGCTAATTCTTGAACCGTAAGTCATAGACGCTCGATCTTGGCGGCATTCGTCTCAGCGCCTGGCAATTAGTATAGAAGCACTGTTTCCCACTGTTTCTGAGGCTAATTCTTGAACCGTAAGTCATAGACGCTCGATCTTGGCGGCATTCGTCTCAGCGCCTGGCAATTAGTATAAAAGCACTGTCTTTGACTTCTCTGGATGTTTCCCAGGCGAGCTATTGACAAGTAAATTCTAGACGCTCGATCTTGGTTACTTTCGCTTTCGCGGCTGGCAGCAAAGTTCAGAACCATGTTTCTGTGAATAACTCTTGAACCGTAAGTCACAGACGCTCGCTCTTGGCTGCATTCGTTTCAGCTCGTGGCAGCCAGTCTAAAAAACACTATATTGGACTTCTCTGGATGTTTCCCAGGCGAGCTATTGGCAGCATGTTCAGAACCACTGTTTCTGAGGCTAATTCTTGAACCGTAAGTCATAGACGCTCGATCTTGGCGGCATTCGTCTCAGCGCCTGGCAATTAGTATAGAAGCACTGTCTTTGACTTCTCTGGATGTTTCCCAGGCGAGCTATTGACAAGTAAATCCTAGACGCTCGATCTTGGTTACTTTCGCTTTCGCGGCTGGCAGCAAAGTTCAGAACCATGTTTCTGTGAATAACTCTTGAACGGTAAGTCACAGACTCTCGCTCTTGGCTGCATTCGTTTCAGCTCGTGGCAGCCAGTCTAAAAAACACTATCTTGGACTTCTCTGGATGTTTCCCAGGCGAGCTATTGGCAGCATGTTCAGAACCACTGTTTCTGAGGCTAATTCTTGAACCGTAAGTCATAGACGCTCGATCTTGGCGGCATTCGTCTCAGCGCCTGGCAATTAGTATAGAAGCACTGTTTCCCACTGTTTCTGAGGCTAATTCTTGAACCGTAAGTCATAGACGCTCGATCTTGGCGGCATTCGTCTCAGCGCCTGGCAATTAGTATAGAAGCACTGTCTTTGACTTCTCTGGATGTTTCCCAGGCGAACTATTGACAAGTAAATCCTAGACGCTCGATCTTGGTTATTTTCGCTTTCGCGGCTGGCAGCAAAGTTCAGAACCATGTTTCTGTGAATAACTCTTGAACGGTAAGTCACAGACTCTCGCTCTTGGCTGCATTCGTTTCAGCTCGTGGCAGCCAGTCTAAAAAACACTATCTTGGACTTCTCTGGATGTTTCCCAGGCGAGCTATTGGCAGCATGTTCAGAACCACTGTTTCTGAGGCTAATTCTTGAACCGTAAGTCATAGACGCTCGATCTTGGCGGCATTCGTCTCAGCGCCTGGCAATTAGTATAGAAGCACTGTTTCCCACTGTTTCTGAGGCTAATTCTTGAACCGTAAGTCATAGACGCTCGATCTTGGCGGCATTCGTCTCAGCGCCTGGCAATTAGTATAGAAGCACTGTCTTTGACTTCTCTGGATGTTTCCCAGGCGAACTATTGACAAGTAAATCCTAGACGCTCGATCTTGGTTATTTTCGCTTTCGCGGCTGGCAGCAAAGTTCAGAACCATGTTTCTGTGAATAACTCTTGAACGGTAAGTCACAGACTCTCGCTCTTGGCTGCATTCGTTTCAGCTCGTGGCAGCCAGTCTAAAAAACACTATCTTGGACTTCTCTGGATGTTTCCCAGGCGAGCTATTGGCAGCATGTTCAGAACCACTGTTTCTGAGGCTAATTCTTGAACCGTAAGTCATAGACGCTCGATCTTGGCGGCATTCGTCTCAGCGCCTGGCAATTAGTATAAAAGCACTGTCTTTGACTTCTCTGGATGTTTCCCAGGCGAGCTATTGACAAGTAAATTCTAGACGCTCGATCTTGGTTACTTTCGCTTTCGCGGCTGGCAGCAAAGTTCAGAACCATGTTTCTGTGAATAACTCTTGAACGGTAAGTCACAGACTCTCGCTCTTGGCTGCATTCGTTTCAGCTCGTGGCAGCCAGTCTAAAAAACACTATCTTGGACTTCTCTGGATGTTTCCCAGGCGAGCTATTGGCAGCATGTTCAGAACCACTGTTTCTGAGGCTAATTCTTGAACCGTAAGTCATAGACGCTCGATCTTGGCGGCATTCGTCTCAGCGCCTGGCAATTAGTATAGAAGCACTGTTTCCCACTGTTTCTGAGGCTAATTCTTGAACCGTAAGTCATAGACGCTCGATCTTGGCGGCATTCGTCTCAGCGCCTGGCAATTAGTATAGAAGCACTGTCTTTGACTTCTCTGGATGTTTCCCAGGCGAGCTATTGACAAGTAAATTCTAGACGCTCGATCTTGATTACTTTCGCTTTCGCGGCTGGCAGCAAAGTTCAGAACCATGTTTCTGTGAATAACTCTTGAACCGTAAGTCACAGACGCTCGCTCTTGGCTGCATTCGTTTCAGCTCGTGGCAGCCAGTCTAAAAAACACTATCTTGGACTTCTCTGGATGTTTCCCAGGCGAGCTATTGGCAGCATGTTCAGAACCACTGTTTCTGAGGCTAATTCTTGAACCGTAAGTCATAGACGCTCGATCTTGGCGGCATTCGTCTCAGCGCCTGGCAATTAGTGTAGAAGCACTGTCTTTGACTTCTCTGGATGTTTCCCAGGCGAGCTATTGACAAGTAAATTCTAGACGCTCGATCTTGGTTACTTTCGCTTTCGCGGCTGGCAGCAAAGTTCAGAACCATGTTTCTGTGAATAACTCTTGAACCGTAAGTCACAGACGCTCGCTCTTGGCTGCATTCGTTTCAGCTCGTGGCAGCCAGTCTAAAAAAAAACACTATCTTGGACTTCTCTGGATGTTTCCCAGGCGAGCTATTGGCAGCATGTTCAGAACCACTGTTTCTGAGGCTAATTCTTGAACCGTAAGTCATAGACGCTCGATCTTGGCGGCATTCGTCTCAGCGCCTAGCAATTAGTATAGAAGCACTGTCTTTGACTTCTCTGGATGTTTCCCAGGCGAGCTATTGACAAGAAAATC
This sequence comes from Rhinoderma darwinii, assembly GCF_050947455.1. NCBI lineage: Eukaryota > Metazoa > Chordata > Amphibia > Anura > Rhinodermatidae > Rhinoderma > Rhinoderma darwinii. The sequence goes on from NW_027462335.1 coordinate 43,244, forward strand.
CTAGACGCTCGATCTTGGTTACTTTCGCTTTCGCGGCTGGCAGCAAAGTTCAGAACCATGTTTCTGTGAATAACTCTTGAACGGTAAGTCACAGACTCTCGCTCTTGGCTGCATTCGTTTCAGCTCGTGGCAGCCAGTCTAAAAAACACTATCTTGGACTTCTCTGGATGTTTCCCAGGCGAGCTATTGGCAGCATGTTCAGAACCACTGTTTCTGAGGCTAATTCTTGAACCGTAAGTCATAGACGCTCGATCTTGGCGGCATTCGTCTCAGCGCCTGGCAATTAGTATAGAAGCACTGTTTCCCACTGTTTCTGAGGCTAATTCTTGAACCGTAAGTCATAGACGCTCGATCTTGGCGGCATTCGTCTCAGCGCCTGGCAATTAGTATAAAAGCACTGTCTTTGACTTCTCTGGATGTTTCCCAGGCGAGCTATTGACAAGTAAATTCTAGACGCTCGATCTTGGTTACTTTCGCTTTCGCGGCTGGCAGCAAAGTTCAGAACCATGTTTCTGTGAATAACTCTTGAACCGTAAGTCACAGACGCTCGCTCTTGGCTGCATTCGTTTCAGCTCGTGGCAGCCAGTCTAAAAAACACTATATTGGACTTCTCTGGATGTTTCCCAGGCGAGCTATTGGCAGCATGTTCAGAACCACTGTTTCTGAGGCTAATTCTTGAACCGTAAGTCATAGACGCTCGATCTTGGCGGCATTCGTCTCAGCGCCTGGCAATTAGTATAGAAGCACTGTCTTTGACTTCTCTGGATGTTTCCCAGGCGAGCTATTGACAAGTAAATCCTAGACGCTCGATCTTGGTTACTTTCGCTTTCGCGGCTGGCAGCAAAGTTCAGAACCATGTTTCTGTGAATAACACTTGAACGGTAAGTCACAGACTCTCGCTCTTGGCTGCATTCGTTTCAGCTCGTGGCAGCCAGTCTAAAAAACACTATCTTGGACTTCTCTGGATGTTTCCCAGGCGAGCTATTGGCAGCATGTTCAGAACCACTGTTTCTGAGGCTAATTCTTGAACCGTAAGTCATAGACGCTCGATCTTGGCGGCATTCGTCTCAGCGCCTGGCAATTAGTATAGAAGCACTGTTTCCCACTGTTTCTGAGGCTAATTCTTGAACCGTAAGTCATAGACGCTCGATCTTGGCGGCATTCGTCTCAGCGCCTGGCAATTAGTATAGAAGCACTGTCTTTGACTTCTCTGGATGTTTCCCAGGCGAACTATTGACAAGTAAATCCTAGACGCTCGATCTTGGTTATTTTCGCTTTCGCGGCTGGCAGCAAAGTTCAGAACCATGTTTCTGTGAATAACTCTTGAACGGTAAGTCACAGACTCTCGCTCTTGGCTGCATTCGTTTCAGCTCGTGGCAGCCAGTCTAAAAAACACTATCTTGGACTTCTCTGGATGTTTCCCAGGCGAGCTATTGGCAGCATGTTCAGAACCACTGTTTCTGAGGCTAATTCTTGAACCGTAAGTCATAGACGCTCGATCTTGGCGGCATTCGTCTCAGCGCCTGGCAATTAGTATAGAAGCACTGTCTTTGACTTCTCTGGATGTTTCCCAGGCGAGCTATTGACAAGTAAATCCTAGACGCTCGATCTTGGTTACTTTCGCTTTCGCGGCTGGCAGCAAAGTTCAGAACCATGTTTCTGTGAATAACTCTTGAACGGTAAGTCACAGACTCTCGCTCTTGGCTGCATTCGTTTCAGCTCGTGGCAGCCAGTCTAAAAAACACTATCTTGGACTTCTCTGGATGTTTCCCAGGCGAGCTATTGGCAGCATGTTCAGAACCACTGTTTCTGAGGCTAATTCTTGAACCGTAAGTCATAGACGCTCGATCTTGGCGGCATTCGTCTCAGCGCCTGGCAATTAGTATAGAAGCACTGTCTTTGACTTCTCTGGATGTTTCCCAGGCGAACTATTGACAAGTAAATCCTAGACGCTCGATCTTGGTTATTTTCGCTTTCGCGGCTGGCAGCAAAGTTCAGAACCATGTTTCTGTGAATAACTCTTGAACGGTAAGTCACAGACTCTCGCTCTTGGCTGCATTCGTTTCAGCTCGTGGCAGCCAGTCTAAAAAACACTATCTTGGACTTCTCTGGATGTTTCCCAGGCGAGCTATTGGCAGCATGTTCAGAACCACTGTTTCTGAGGCTAATTCTTGAACCGTAAGTCATAGACGCTCGATCTTGGCGGCATTCGTCTCAGCGCCTGGCAATTAGTATAGAAGCACTGTTTCCCACTGTTTCTGAGGCTAATTCTTGAACCGTAAGTCATAGACGCTCGATCTTGGCGGCATTCGTCTCAGCGCCTGGCAATTAGTATAAAAGCACTGTCTTTGACTTCTCTGGATGTTTCCCAGGCGAGCTATTGACAAGTAAATTCTAGACGCTCGATCTTGGTTACTTTCGCTTTCGCGGCTGGCAGCAAAGTTCAGAACCATGTTTCTGTGAATAACTCTTGAACCGTAAGTCACAGACGCTCGCTCTTGGCTGCATTCGTTTCAGCTCGTGGCAGCCAGTCTAAAAAACACTGTATTGGACTTCTCTGGATGTTTCCCAGGCGAGCTATTGGCAGCATGTTCAGAACCACTGTTTCTGAGGCTAATTCTTGAACCGTAAGTCATAGACGCTCGATCTTGGCGGCATTCGTCTCAGCGCCTGGCAATTAGTATAGAAGCACTGTCTTTGACTTCTCTGGATGTTTCCCAGGCGAGCTATTGACAAGTAAATCCTAGACGCTCGATCTTGGTTACTTTCGCTTTCGCGGCTGGCAGCAAAGTTCAGAACCATGTTTCTGTGAATAACTCTTGAACGGTAAGTCACAGACTCTCGCTCTTGGCTGCATTCGTTTCAGCTCGTGGCAGCCAGTCTAAAAAACACTATCTTGGACTTCTCTGGATGTTTCCCAGGCGAGCTATTGGCAGCATGTTCAGAACCACTGTTTCTGAGGCTAATTCTTGAACCGTAAGTCATAGACGCTCGATCTTGGCGGCATTCGTCTCAGCGCCTGGCAATTAGTATAGAAGCACTGTTTCCCACTGTTTCTGAGGCTAATTCTTGAACCGTAAGTCATAGACGCTCGATCTTGGCGGCATTCGTCTCAGCGCCTGGCAATTAGTATAGAAGCACTGTCTTTGACTTCTCTGGATGTTTCCCAGGCGAACTATTGACAAGTAAATCCTAGACGCTCGATCTTGGTTATTTTCGCTTTCGCGGCTGGCAGCAAAGTTCAGAACCATGTTTCTGTGAATAACTCTTGAACGGTAAGTCACAGACTCTCGCTCTTGGCTGCATTAGTTTCAGCTCGTGGCAGCCAGTCTAAAAAACACTATCTTGGACTTCTCTGGATGTTTCCCAGGCGAGCTATTGGCAGCATGTTCAGAACCACTGTTTCTGAGGCTAATTCTTGAACCGTAAGTCATAGACGCTCGATCTTGGCGGCATTCGTCTCAGCGCCTGGCAATTAGTATAGAAGCACTGTTTCCCACTGTTTCTGAGGCTAATTCTTGAACCGTAAGTCATAGACGCTCGATCTTGGCGGCATTCGTCTCAGCGCCTGGCAATTAGTATAGAAGCACTGTCTTTGACTTCTCTGGATGTTTCCCAGGCGAGCTATTGACAAGTAAATTCTAGACGCTCGATCTTGGTTACTTTCTCTTTCGCGGCTGGCAGCAAAGTTCAGAACCATGTTTCTGTGAATAACTCTTGAACCGTAAGTCACAGACGCTCGCTCTTGGCTGCATTCGTTTCAGCTCGTGGCAGCCAGTCTAAAAAACACTATATTGGACTTCTCTGGATGTTTCCCAGACGAGCTATTGGCAGCATGTTCAGAACCACTGTTTCTGAGGCTAATTCTTGAACCGTAAGTCATAGACGCTCGATCTTGGCGGCATTCGTCTCAGCGCCTGGCAATTAGTATAGAAGCACTGTCTTTGACTTCTCTGGATGTTTCCCAGGCGAGCTATTGACAAGTAAATCCTAGACGCTCGATCTTGGTTATTTTCGCTTTCGCGGCTGGCAGCAAAGTTCAGAACCATGTTTCTGTGAATAACTCTTGAACGGTAAGTCACAGACTCTCGCTCTTGGCTGCATTCGTTTCAGCTCGTGGCAGCCAGTCTAAAAAACACTATCCTGGACTTCTCTGGATGTTTCCCAGGCGAGCTATTGGCAGCATGTTCAGAACCACTGTTTCTGAGGCTAATTCTTGAACCGTAAGTCATAGACGTTCGATCTTGTCGGCATTCGTCTCAGCGCCTGGCAATTAGTATAAAAGCACTGTTTCCCACTGTTTCTGAGGCTAATTCTTGAACCGTAAGTCATAGACGCTCGATCTTGGCGGCATTCGTCTCAGCACCTGGCAATTAGTATAGAAGCACAGTCTTTGACTTCTCTGGATGTTTCCCAGGCGAGCTATTGACAAGAAAATCCTAGACGCTCGATCTTGGTTATTTTCGCTTTCGCGGCTGGCAGCAAAGTTCAGAACCATGTTTCTGTGAATAACTCTTGAACCGTAAGTCACAGACGCTCGCTCTTGGCTGCATTCGTTTCAGTTCGTGGCAGCCAGTCTAAAAAAACACTATCTTGGACTTCTCTGGATGTTTCCCAGGCGAGCTATTGGCAGCATGTTCAGAACCACTGTTTCTGAGGCTAATTCTTGAACCGTAAGTCATAGACATTCGATCTTGGCGGCATTCGTCTCAGCGCCTGGCAATTAGTATAAAAGTACTGTTTCCCACTGTTTCTGAGGCTAATTCTTGAACCGTAAGTCATAGACGCTCGATCTTGGCGGCATTCGTCTCAGCGCCTGGCAATTAGTATAGAAGCACTGTCTTTGACTTCTCTGGATGTTTCCCAGGCGAGCTATTGACAAGTAAATCCTAGACGCTCGATCTTGGTTACTTTCGCTTTCGCGGCTGGCAGCAAAGTTCAGAACCATGTTTCTGTGAATAACTCTTGAACGGTAAGTCACAGACTCTCGCTCTTGGCTGCATTCGTTTCAGCTCGTGGCAGCCAGTCTAAAAAACACTATCTTGGACTTCTCTGGATGTTTCCCAGGCGAGCTATTGGCAGCATGTTCAGAACCACTGTTTCTGAGGCTAATTCTTGAACCGTAAGTCATAGACGCTCGATCTTGGCGGCATTCGTCTCAGCGCCTGGCAATTAGTATTGAAGCACTGTTTCCCACTGTTTCTGAGGCTAATTCTTGAACCGTAAGTCATAGACGCTCGATCTTGGCGGCATTCGTCTCAGCGCCTGGCAATTAGTATAGAAGCACTGTCTTTGACTTCTCTGGATGTTTCCCAGGCGAACTATTGACAAGTAAATCCTAGACGCTCGATCTTGGTTATTTTCGCTTTCGCGGCTGGCAGCAAAGTTCAGAACCATGTTTCTGTGAATAACTCTTGAACGGTAAGTCACAGACTCTCGCTCTTGGCTGCATTCGTTTCAGCTCGTGGCAGCCAGTCTAAAAAACACTATCTTGGACTTCTCTGGATGTTTCCCAGGCGAGCTATTGGCAGCATGTTCAGAACCACTGTTTCTGAGGCTAATTCTTGAACCGTAAGTCATAGACGCTCGATCTTGGCGGCATTCGTCTCAGCGCCTGGCAATTAGTATAGAAGCACTGTTTCCCACTGTTTCTGAGGCTAATTCTTGAACCGTAAGTCATAGACGCTCGATCTTGGCGGCATTCGTCTCAGCGCCTGGCAATTAGTATAGAAGCACTGTCTTTGACTTCTCTGGATGTTTCCCAGGCGAGCTATTGACAAGTAAATTCTAGACGCTCGATCTTGGTTACTTTCGCTTTCGCGGCTGGCAGCAAAGTTCAGAACCATGTTTCTGTGAATAACTCTTGAACCGTAAGTCACAGACGCTCGCTCTTGGCTGCATTCGTTTCAGCTCGTGGCAGCCAGTCTAAAAAACACTATATTGGACTTCTCTGGATGTTTCCCAGACGAGCTATTGGCAGCATGTTCAGAACCACTGTTTCTGAGGCTAATTCTTGAACCGTAAGTCATAGACGCTCGATCTTGGCGGCATTCGTCTCAGCGCCTGGCAATTAGTATAGAAGCACTGTCTTTGACTTCTCTGGATGTTTCCCAGGCGAGCTATTGACAAGTAAATCCTAGACGCTCGATCTTGGTTATTTTCGCTTTCGCGGCTGGCAGCAAAGTTCAGAACCATGTTTCTGTGAATAACTCTTGAACGGTAAGTCACAGACTCTCGCTCTTGGCTGCATTCGTTTCAGCTCGTGGCAGCCAGTCTAAAAAACACTATCCTGGACTTCTCTGGATGTTTCCCAGGCGAGCTATTGGCAGCATGTTCAGAACCACTGTTTCTGAGGCTAATTCTTGAACCGTAAGTCATAGACGTTCGATCTTGTCGGCATTCGTCTCAGCGCCTGGCAATTAGTATAAAAGCACTGTTTCCCACTGTTTCTGAGGCTAATTCTTGAACCGTAAGTCATAGACGCTCGATCTTGGCGGCATTCGTCTCAGCACCTGGCAATTAGTATAGAAGCACAGTCTTTGACTTCTCTGGATGTTTCCCAGGCGAGCTATTGACAAGAAAATCCTAGACGCTCGATCTTGGTTATTTTCGCTTTCGCGGCTGGCAGCAAAGTTCAGAACCATGTTTCTGTGAATAACTCTTGAACCGTAAGTCACAGACGCTCGCTCTTGGCTGCATTCGTTTCAGTTCGTGGCAGCCAGTCTAAAAAAACACTATCTTGGACTTCTCTGGATGTTTCCCAGGCGAGCTATTGGCAGCATGTTCAGAACCACTGTTTCTGAGGCTAATTCTTGAACCGTAAGTCATAGACATTCGATCTTGGCGGCATTCGTCTCAGCGCCTGGCAATTAGTATAAAAGTACTGTTTCCCACTGTTTCTGAGGCTAATTCTTGAACCGTAAGTCATAGACGCTCGATCTTGGCGGCATTCGTCTCAGCGCCTGGCAATTAGTATAGAAGCACAGTCTTTGACTTCTCTGGATGTTTCCCAGGCGAGCTATTGACAAGAAAATCCTAGACGCTCGATCTTGGTTATTTTCGCTTTCGCGGCTGGCAGCAAAGTTCAGAACCATGTTTCTGTGAATAACTCTTAAACCGTAAGTCACAGACGCTCGCTCTTGGCTGCATTCGTTTCAGCTCGTGGCAGCCAGTCTAAAAAACACTATATTGGACTTCTCTGGATGTTTCCCAGACGAGCTATTGGCAGCATGTTCAGAACCACTGTTTCTGAGGCTAATTCTTGAACCGTAAGTCATAGACGCTCGATCTTGGCGGCATTCGTCTCAGCGCCTGGCAATTAGTATAGAAGCACTGTCTTTGACTTCTCTGGATGTTTCCCAGGCGAGCTATTGACAAGTAAATCCTAGACGCTCGATCTTGGTTATTTTCGCTTTCGCGGCTGGCAGCAAAGTTCAGAACCATGTTTCTGTGAATAACTCTTGAACGGTAAGTCACAGACTCTCGCTCTTGGCTGCATTCGTTTCAGCTCGTGGCAGCCAGTCTAAAAAACACTATCCTGGACTTCTCTGGATGTTTCCCAGGCGAGCTATTGGCAGCATGTTCAGAACCACTGTTTCTGAGGCTAATTCTTGAACCGTAAGTCATAGACGTTCGATCTTGGCGGCATTCGTCTCAGCGCCTGGCAATTAGTATAAAAGCACTGTTTCCCACTGTTTCTGAGGCTAATTCTTGAACCGTAAGTCATAGACGCTCGATCTTGGCGGCATTCGTCTCAGCACCTGGCAATTAGTATAGAAGCACAGTCTTTGACTTCTCTGGATGTTTCCCAGGCGAGCTATTGACAAGAAAATCCTAGACGCTCGATCTTGGTTATTTTCGCTTTCGCGGCTGGCAGCAAAGTTCAGAACCATGTTTCTGTGAATAACTCTTGAACCGTAAGTCACAGACGCTCGCTCTTGGCTGCATTCGTTTCAGCTCGTGGCAGCCAGTCTAAAAAAACACTATCTTGGACTTCTCTGGATGTTTCCCAGGCGAGCTATTGGCAGCATGTTCAGAACCACTGTTTCTGAGGCTAATTCTTGAACCGTAAGTCATAGACATTCGATCTTGGCGGCATTCGTCTCAGCGCCTGGCAATTAGTATAAAAGTACTGTTTCCCACTGTTTCTGAGGCTAATTCTTGAACCGTAAGTCATAGACGCTCGATCTTGGCGGCATTCGTCTCAGCGCCTGGCAATTAGTATAGAAGCACAGTCTTTGACTTCTCTGGATGTTTCCCAGGCGAGCTATTGACAAGAAAATCCTAGACGCTCGATCTTGGTTATTTTCGCTTTCGCGGCTGGCAGCAAAGTTCAGAACCATGTTTCTGTGAATAACTCTTGAACCGTAAGTCACAGACGCTCGCTCTTGGCTGCATTCGTTTCAGCTCGTGGCAGCCAGTCTAAAAAAACACTATCTTGGACTTCTCTGGATGTTTCCCAGGCGAGCTATTGGCAGCATGTTCAGAACCACTGTTTCTGAGGCTAATTCTTGAACCGTAAGTCATAGACGCTCGATCTTGGCGGCATTCGTCTCAGCGCCTGGCAATTAGTATAGAAGCACTGTCTTTGACTTCTCTGGATGTTTCCCAGGCGAGCTATTGACAAGTAAATCCTAGACGCTCGATCTTGGTTATTTTCGCTTTCGCGGCTGGCAGCAAAGTTTAGAACCATGTTTCTGTGAATAACTCTTGAACGGTAAGTCACAGACTCTCGCTCTTGGCTGCATTCGTTTCAGCTCGTGGCAGCCAGTCTAAAAAACACTATCCTGGACTTCTCTGGATGTTTCCAAGGCGAGCTATTGGCAGCATGTTCAGAACCACTGTTTCTGAGGCTAATTCTTGAACCGTAAGTCATAGACATTCGATCTTGGCGGCATTCGTCTAAGTGCCTGGCAATTAGTATAAAAGCACTGTTTCCCACTGTTTCTGAGGCTAATTCTTGAACCGTAAGTCATAGACGCTCGATCTTGGCGGCATTCGTCTCAGCGCCTGGCAATTAGTATAGAAGCACAGTCTTTGACTTCTCTGGATGTTTCCCAGGCGAGCTATTGACAAGAAAATCCTAGACGCTCGATCTTGGTTATTTTCGCTTTCGCGGCTGGCAGCAAAGTTCAGAACCATGTTTCTGTGAATAACTCTTGAACCGTAAGTCACAGACGCTCGCTCTTGGCTGCATTCGTTTCAGCTCGTGGCAGCCAGTCTAAAAAAACACTATCTTGGACTTCTCTGGATGTTTCCCAGGCGAGCTATTGGCAGCATGTTCAAAACCACTGTTTCTGAGGCTAATTCTTGAACCGTAAGTCATAGACGCTCGATCTTGGCTGCATTCGTTTCAGCTCGTGGCAGCCAGTCTAAAAAACACTATCTTGGACTTCTCTGGAAGTTTCCCAGGCGAGCTATTTGCAGCATGTTCAGAACCACTGTTTCTGAGGCTAATTCTTGAACCGTAAGTCATAGACGCTCGACCTTGGCGGCATTCGTCTCAGCGCCTGGCAATTAGTATAGAAGCACTGTTTGCCACTGTTTCTGAGGCTAATTCTTGAACCGTAAGTCATAGACACTCGATCTTGGCGGCATTCGTCTCAGCGCCTGGCAATTAGTATAGAAGCACTGTCTTTGACTTCTCTGGATGTTTCCCAGGCGAGCTATTGACAAGTAAATTCTAGACGCTCGATCTTGGTTACTTTCGCTTTCGCGGCTGGCAGCAAAGTTCAGAACCATGTTTCTGTGAATAACTCTTGAACCGTAAGTCACAGACGCTCGCTCTTGGCTGCATTCGTTTCAGCTCGTGGCAGCCAGGCTAAAAAAACACTATCTTGGACTTCTCTGGATGTTTCCCAGGCGAGCTATTGGCAGCATGTTCAGAACCACTGTTTCTGAGGCTAATTCTTGAACCGTAAGTCATAGACGCTCGATCTTGGCGGCATTCGTCTCAGCGCCTGGCAATTAGTATAGAAGCACAGTCTTTGACTTCTCTGGATGTTTCCCAGGCGAGCTATTGACAAGAAAATCCTAGACGCTCGATCTTGGTTATTTTCGCTTTCGCGGCTGGCAGCAAAGTTCAGAACCATGTTTCTGTGAATAACTCTTGAACCGTAAGTCACAGACGCTCGCTCTTGGCTGCATTCGTTTCAGCTCGTGGCAGCCAGTCTAAAAAAACACTATCTAGGACTTCTCTGGATGTTACCCAGGCGAGCTATTGGCAGCATGTTCAAAACCACTGTTTCTGAGGCTAATTCTTGAACCGTAAGTCATAGACGCTCGATCTTGGCTGCATTCGTTTCAGCTCGTGGCAGCCAGTCTAAAAAACACTATCTTGGACTTCTCTGGATGTTTCCCAGGCGAGCTATTTGCAGCATGTTCAGAACCACTGTTTCTGAGGCTAATTCTTGAACCGTAAGTCATAGACGCTCGACCTTGGCGGCATTCGTCTCAGCGCCTGGCAATTAGTATAGAAGCACTGTTTGCCACTGTTTCTGAGGCTAATTCTTGAACCGTAAGTCATAGACACTCGATCTTGGCGGCATTCGTCTCAGCGCCTGGCAATTAGTATAGAAGCACTGTCTTTGACTTCTCTGGATGTTTCCCAGGCGAGCTATTGACAAGTAAATCCTAGACGCTCGATCTTGGTTATTTTCGCTTTCGCGGCTGGCAGCAAAGTTTAGAACCATGTTTCTGTGAATAACTCTTGAACGGTAAGTCACAGACTCTCGCTCTTGGCTGCATTCGTTTCAGCTCGTGGCAGCCAGTCTAAAAAACACTATCCTGGACTTCTCTGGATGTTTCCAAGGCGAGCTATTGGCAGCATGTTCAGAACCACTGTTTCTGAGGCTAATTCTTGAACCGTAAGTCATAGACATTCGATCTTGGCGGCATTCTTCTCAGTGCCTGGCAATTAGTATAAAAGCACTGTTTCCCACTGTTTCTGAGGCTAATTCTTGAACCGTAAGTCATAGACGCTCGATCTTGGCGGCATTCGTCTCAGCGCCTGGCAATTAGTATAGAAGCACAGTCTTTGACTTCTCTGGATGTTTCCCAGGCGAGCTATTAACAAGAAAATCCTAGACGCTCGATCTTGGTTATTTTCGCTTTCGCGGCTGGCAGCAAAGTTCAGAACCATGTTTCTGTGAATAACTCTTGAACCGTAAGTCACAGACGCTCGCTCTTGGCTGCATTCGTTTCAGCTCGTGGCAGCCAGTCTAAAAAAACACTATCTTGGACTTCTCTGGATGTTTCCCAGGCGAGCTATTGGCAGCATGTTCAAAACCACTGTTTCTGAGGCTAATTCTTGAACCGTAAGTCATAGACGCTCGATCTTGGCTGCATTCGTTTCAGCTCGTGGCAGCCAGTCTAAAAAACACTATCTTGGACTTCTCTGGATGTTTCCCAGGCGAGCTATTTGCAGCATGTTCAGAACCACTGTTTCTGAGGCTAATTCTTGAACCGTAAGTCATAGACGCTCGATCTTGGCGGCATTCGTCTCAGCGCCTGGCAATTAGTATAGAAGCACTGTCTTTGACTTCTCTGGATGTTTCCCAGGCGAGCTATTGACAAGTAAATTCTAGACGCTCGATCTTGGTTACTTTCGCTTTCGCGGCTGGCAGCAAAGTTCAGAACCATGTTTCTGTGAATAACTCTTGAACCGTAAGTCACAGACGCTCCCTCTTGGTTGCATTCGTTTCAGCTCGTGGCAGCCAGTCTAAAAAACACTATATTGGACTTCTCTGGATGTTTCCCAGGCGAGCTATTAGCAGCATGTTCAGAACCACTGTTTCTGAGGCTAATTCTTGAACCGTAAGTCATAGACGCTCGATCTTGGAGGCATTCGTCTCAGCGCCTGGCAATTAGTATAGAAGCACTGCCTTTGACTTCTCTGGATGTTTCCCATGCGAGCTATTGACAAGTAAATCCTAGACGCTCGATCTTGGTTATTTTCGCTTTCGCGGCTGGCAGCAAAGTTCAGAACCATGTTTCTGTGAATAACTCTTGAACCGTAAGTCACAGACGCTCGCTCTTGGCTGCATTCGTTTCAGCTCGTGGCAGCCAGTCTAAAAAACACTATATTGGACTTCTCTGGATGTTTCCCAGGCGAGCTATTGGCAGCATGTTCAGAACCACTGTTTCTGAGGCTAATTCTTGAACCGTAAGTCATAGACGCTCGATCTTGGCGGCATTCGTCTCAGCGCCTGGCAATTAGTATAGAAGCACTGTTTCCCACTGTTTCTGAGGCTAATTCTTGAACCGTAAGTCTTAGACGCTTGATCTTGGCGGCATTCGTCTCAGCGCCTGGCAATTAGTATAGAAGCACTGTCTTTGACTTCTCTGGATGTTTCCCAGGCGAGCTATTCACAAGTAAATCCTAGACGCTCGATCTTGGTTACTTTCGCTTTCGCGGCTGGCAGCAAAGTTCAGAACCATGTTTCTGTGAATAACTCTTGAACCGTAAGTCACAGACGCTCGCTCTTGGCTGCATTCGTTTCAGCTCGTGGCAGCCAGTCTAAAAAACACTATCTTGGACTTCTCTGGATGTTTCCCAGGCGAGCTATTGGCAGCATGTTCAGAACCACTGTTTCTGAGGCTAATTCTTGAACCGTAAGTCATAGACGCTCGATCTTGGCGGCATTCGTTTCAGCTCGTGGCAGCCAGTCTAAAAAACACTATCTTGGACTTCTCTGGATGTTTCCCAGGCGAGCTATTTGCAGCATGTTCAGAACCACTGTTTCTGAGGCTAATTCTTGAACCGTAAGTCATAGACGCTCGATCTTGGCGGCATTCGTCTCAGCGCCTGGCAATTAGTATAGAAGCACTGTCTTTGACTTCTCTGGATGTTTCCCAGGCGAGCTATTGACAAGTAAATTCTAGACGCTCGATCTTGGTTACTTTCGCTTTCGCGGCTGGCAGCAAAGTTCAGAACCATGTTTCTGTGAATAACTCTTGAACCGTAAGTCACAGACGCTCCCTCTTGGTTGCATTCGTTTCAGCTCGTGGCAGCCAGTCTAAAAAACACTATATTGGACTTCTCTGGATGTTTCCCAGGCGAGCTATTAGCAGCATGTTCAGAACCACTGTTTCTGAGGCTAATTCTTGAACCGTAAGTCATAGACGCTCGATCTTGGAGGCATTCGTCTCAGCGCCTGGCAATTAGTATAGAAGCACTGCCTTTGACTTCTCTGGATGTTTCCCATGCGAGCTATTGACAAGTAAATCCTAGACGCTCGATCTTGGTTATTTTCGCTTTCGCGGCTGGCAGCAAAGTTCAGAACCATGTTTCTGTGAATAACTCTTGAACCGTAAGTCACAGACGCTCGCTCTTGGCTGCATTCGTTTCAGCTCGTGGCAGCCAGTCTAAAAAACACTATATTGGACTTCTCTGGATGTTTCCCAGGCGAGCTATTGGCAGCATGTTCAGAACCACTGTTTCTGAGGCTAATTCTTGAACCGTAAGTCATAGACGCTCGATCTTGGCGGCATTCGTCTCAGCGCCTGGCAATTAGTATAGAAGCACTGTTTCCCACTGTTTCTGAGGCTAATTCTTGAACCGTAAGTCTTAGACGCTTGATCTTGGCGGCATTCGTCTCAGCGCCTGGCAATTAGTATAGAAGCACTGTCTTTGACTTCTCTGGATGTTTCCCAGGCGAGCTATTCACAAGTAAATCCTAGACGCTCGATCTTGGTTACTTTCGCTTTCGCGGCTGGCAGCAAAGTTCAGAACCATGTTTCTGTGAATAACTCTTGAACCGTAAGTCACAGACGCTCGCTCTTGGCTGCATTCGTTTCAGCTCGTGGCAGCCAGTCTAAAAAACACTATCTTGGACTTCTCTGGATGTTTCCCAGGCGAGCTATTGGCAGCATGTTCAGAACCACTGTTTCTGAGGCTAATTCTTGAACCGTAAGTCATAGACGCTCGATCTTGGCGGCATTCGTTTCAGCTCGTGGCAGCCAGTCTAAAAAACACTATCTTGGACTTCTCTGGATGTTTCCCAGGCGAGCTATTTGCAGCATGTTCAGAACCACTGTTTCTGAGGCTAATTCTTGAACCGTAAGTCATAGACGCTCGACCTTGGCGGCATTCGTCT
>NW_027462336.1:0-57305 GCF_050947455.1 Rhinoderma darwinii
CCAGGCGAGCAATTGGCAGCATGTTCAGAACCATGTTTCTGTGAATAACTCCTGAACCGTAAGTCCTAGACGCTCGCTCTTGGCTGCATTCGATTCAGCTCGTGGCAGCCAGTCTAAAAAACACTATCTTGGACTTCTCTGCATGTTCCTAAGGCAAATGTTTCTAAAGCTAATTCTTGAACCGTAAGTCCTAGACGCTCGATCTTGGCGGCATTCGTCTCAGCGCCAGGCAATTAGTATAGGAGCACTGTGTTTGACTTCTCTGGATGTTTCCCAGGCGAGTTATTGACAAGTAAATCCTAGACGCTCGATCTTGGTTATTTTCGCTTTCGCGGCTGGCAGTAAAAGAACCATGTTTCTGTGAATAACTCCTGAACCGTAAGTCCTAGACGCTCGCTCTTGGCTGCATTCGATTCAGCTCGTGGCAGCCAGTCTAAAAAACACTATCTTGGACTTCTCTGCTTGTTTCCCAGGCGAGCAATTGGCAGCATGTTCAGAACCATGTTTCTGTGAATAACTCCTGAACCGTAAGTCCTAGACGCTCGCTCTTGGCTGCATTCGATTCAGCTCGTGGCAGCCAGTCTAAAAAACACTATCTTGGACTTCTCTGCATGTTTCCCAGGCGAGCAATTGGCAGCATGTTCAGAACCATGTTTCTGTGAATAACTCCTGAACCGTAAGTCCTAGACGCTCGCTCTTGGCTGCATTCGATTCAGCTCGTGGCAGCCAGTCTAAAAAACACTATCTTGGACTTCTCTGCATGTTTCCCAGGCGAGCAATTGGCAGCATGTTCAGAACCATGTTTCTGTGAATAACTCCTGAACCGTAAGTCCTAGACGCTCGCTCTTGGCTGCATTCGATTCAGCTCGTGGCAGCCAGTCTAAAAAACACTATCTTGGACTTCTCTGCATGTTCCTAAGGCAAATGTTTCTAAAGCTAATTCTTGAACCGTAAGTCCTAGACGCTCGATCTTGGCGGCATTCGTCTCAGCGCCACGCAATTAGTATAGGAGCACTGTGTTTGACTTCTCTGGATGTTTCCCAGGCGAGTTATTGACAAGTAAATCCTAGACGCTCGATCTTGGTTATTTTCGCTTTCGCGGCTGGCAGTAAAAGAACCATGTTTCTGTGAATAACTCCTGAACCGTAAGTCCTAGACGCTCGCTCTTGGCTGCATTCGATTCAGCTCGTGGCAGCCAGTCTAAAAAACACTATCTTGGACTTCTCTGCATGTTTCCCAGGCGAGCAATTGGCAGCATGTTCAGAACCATGTTTCTGTGAATAACTCCTGAACCGTAAGTCCTAGACGCTCGCTCTTGGCTGCATTCGATTCAGCTCGTGGCAGCCAGTCTAAAAAACACTATCTTGGACTTCTCTGCATGTTTCCCAGGCGAGCAATTGGCAGCATGTTCAGAACCATGTTTCTGTGAATAACTCCTGAACCGTAAGTCCTAGACGCTCGCTCTTGGCTGCATTCGATTCAGCTCGTGGCAGCCAGTCTAAAAAACACTATCTTGGACTTCTCTGCATGTTCCTAAGGCAAATGTTTCTAAAGCTAATTCTTGAACCGTAAGTCCTAGACGCTCGATCTTGGCGGCATTCGTCTCAGCGCCACGCAATTAGTATAGGAGCACTGTGTTTGACTTCTCTGGATGTTTCCCAGGCGAGTTATTGACAAGTAAATCCTAGACGCTCGATCTTGGTTATTTTCGCTTTCGCGGCTGGCAGTAAAAGAACCATGTTTCTGTGAATAACTCCTGAACCGTAAGTCCTAGACGCTCGCTCTTGGCTGCATTCGATTCAGCTCGTGGCAGCCAGTCTAAAAAACACTATCTTGGACTTCTCTGCTTGTTTCCCAGGCGAGCAATTGGCAGCATGTTCAGAACCATGTTTCTGTGAATAACTCCTGAACCGTAAGTCCTAGACGCTCGCTCTTGGCTGCATTCGATTCAGCTCGTGGCAGCCAGTCTAAAAAACACTATCTTGGACTTCTCTGCATGTTTCCCAGGCGAGCAATTGTCAGCATGTTCAGAACCATGTTTCTGTGAATAACTCCTGAACCGTAAGTCCTAGACGCTCGCTCTTGGCTGCATTCGATTCAGCTCGTGGCAGCCAGTCTAAAAAACACTATCTTGGACTTCTCTGCATGTTTCCCAGGCGAGCAATTGGCAGCATGTTCAGAACCATGTTTCTGTGAATAACTCCTGAACCGTAAGTCCTAGACGCTCGCTCTTGGCTGCATTCGATTCAGCTCGTGGCAGCCAGTCTAAAAAACACTATCTTGGACTTCTCTGCATGTTTCCCAGGCGAGAAATTGGCAGCATGTTCAAAACCATGTTTCTGTGAATAACTCCTGAACCGTAAGTCCTAGACGCTCGATCTTGGCGGCATTCGTCTCAGCGCCTGGCAATTAGTATAGGAGCACTGTGTTTGACTTCTCTGGATGTTTCCCAGGCGAGTTATTGACAAGTAAATCCTAGACGCTCGATCTTGGTTATTTTCGCTTTCGCGGCTGGCAGTAAAAGAACCATGTTTCTGTGAATAACTCCTGAACCGTAAGTCCTAGACGCTCGCTCTTGGCTGCATTCGATTCAGCTCGTGGCAGCCAGTCTAAAAAACACTATCTTGGACTTCTCTGCATGTTTCCCAGGCGAGAAATTGGCAGCATGTTCAGAACCATGTTTCTGTGAATAACTCCTGAACCGTAAGTCCTAGACGCTCGATCTTGGCGGCATTCGTCTCAGCGCCTGGCAATTAGTATAGGAGCACTGTGTTTGACTTCTCTGGATGTTTCCCAGGCGAGTTATTGACAAGTAAATCCTAGACGCTCGATCTTGGTTATTTTCGCTTTCGCGGCTGGCAGTAAAAGAACCATGTTTCTGTGAATAACTCCTGAACCGTAAGTCCTAGACGCTCGCTCTTGGCTGCATTCGATTCAGCTCGTGGCAGCCAGTCTAAAAAACACTATCTTGGACTTCTCTGCATGTTTCCCAGGCGAGCAATTGGCAGCATGTTCAGAACCATGTTTCTGTGAATAACTCCTGAACCGTAAGTCCTAGACGCTCGCTCTTGGCTGCATTCGATTCAGCTCGTGGCAGCCAGTCTAAAAAACACTATCTTGGACTTCTCTGCATGTTTCCCAGACGAGCAATTGGCAGCATGTTCAGAACCATGTTTCTGTGAATAACTCCTGAACCGTAAGTCCTAGACGCTCGCTCTTGGCTGCATTCGATTCAGCTCGTGGCAGCCAGTCTAAAAAACACTATCTTGGACTTCTCTGCATGTTTCCCAGGCGAGAAATTGGCAGCATGTTCAGAACCATGTTTCTGTGAATAACTCCTGAACCGTAAGTCCTAGACGCTCGATCTTGGCGGCATTCGTCTCAGCGCCTGGCAATTAGTATAGGAGCACTGTGTTTGACTTCTCTGGATGTTTCCCAGGCGAGTTATTGACAAGTAAATCCTAGACGCTCGATCTTGGTTATTTTCGCTTTCGCGGCTGGCAGTAAAAGAACCATGTTTCTGTGAATAACTCCTGAACCGTAAGTCCTAGACGCTCGCTCTTGGCTGCATTCGATTCAGCTCGTGGCAGCCAGTCTAAAAAACACTATCTTGGACTTCTCTGCATGTTTCCCAGGCGAGAAATTGGCAGCATGTTCAGAACCATGTTTCTGTGAATAACTCCTGAACCGTAAGTCCTAGACGCTCGATCTTGGCGGCATTCGTCTCAGCGCCTGGCAATTAGTATAGGAGCACTGTGTTTGACTTCTCTGGATGTTTCCCAGGCGAGTTATTGACAAGTAAATCCTAGACGCTCGATCTTGGTTATTTTCGCTTTCGCGGCTGGCAGTAAAAGAACCATGTTTCTGTGAATAACTCCTGAACCGTAAGTCCTAGACGCTCGCTCTTGGCTGCATTCGATTCAGCTCGTGGCAGCCAGTCTAAAAAACACTATCTTGGACTTCTCTGCATGTTTCCCAGGCGAGCAATTGTCAGCATGTTCAGAACCATGTTTCTGTGAATAACTCCTGAACCGTAAGTCCTAGACGCTCGCTCTTGGCTGCATTCGATTCAGCTCGTGGCAGCCAGTCTAAAAAACACTATCTTGGACTTCTCTGCATGTTTCCCAGGCGAGCAATTGGCAGCATGTTCAGAACCATGTTTCTGTGAATAACTCCTGAACCGTAAGTCCTAGACGCTCGCTCTTGGCTGCATTCGATTCAGCTCGTGGCAGCCAGTCTAAAAAACACTATCTTGGACTTCTCTGCATGTTTCCCAGGCGAGAAATTGGCAGCATGTTCAAAACCATGTTTCTGTGAATAACTCCTGAACCGTAAGTCCTAGACGCTCGATCTTGGCGGCATTCGTCTCAGCGCCTGGCAATTAGTATAGGAGCACTGTGTTTGACTTCTCTGGATGTTTCCCAGGCGAGTTATTGACAAGTAAATCCTAGACGCTCGATCTTGGTTATTTTCGCTTTCGCGGCTGGCAGTAAAAGAACCATGTTTCTGTGAATAACTCCTGAACCGTAAGTCCTAGACGCTCGCTCTTGGCTGCATTCGATTCAGCTCGTGGCAGCCAGTCTAAAAAACACTATCTTGGACTTCTCTGCATGTTTCCCAGGCGAGAAATTGGCAGCATGTTCAGAACCATGTTTCTGTGAATAACTCCTGAACCGTAAGTCCTAGACGCTCGATCTTGGCGGCATTCGTCTCAGCGCCTGGCAATTAGTATAGGAGCACTGTGTTTGACTTCTCTGGATGTTTCCCAGGCGAGTTATTGACAAGTAAATCCTAGACGCTCGATCTTGGTTATTTTCGCTTTCGCGGCTGGCAGTAAAAGAACCATGTTTCTGTGAATAACTCCTGAACCGTAAGTCCTAGACGCTCGCTCTTGGCTGCATTCGATTCAGCTCGTGGCAGCCAGTCTAAAAAACACTATCTTGGACTTCTCTGCATGTTTCCCAGGCGAGCAATTGTCAGCATGTTCAGAACCATGTTTCTGTGAATAACTCCTGAACCGTAAGTCCTAGACGCTCGCTCTTGGCTGCATTCGATTCAGCTCGTGGCAGCCAGTCTAAAAAACACTATCTTGGACTTCTCTGCATGTTTCCCAGGCGAGCAATTGGCAGCATGTTCAGAACCATGTTTCTGTGAATAACTCCTGAACCGTAAGTCCTAGACGCTCGCTCTTGGCTGCATTCGATTCAGCTCGTGGCAGCCAGTCTAAAAAACACTATCTTGGACTTCTCTGCATGTTTCCCAGGCGAGAAATTGGCAGCATGTTCAAAACCATGTTTCTGTGAATAACTCCTGAACCGTAAGTCCTAGACGCTCGATCTTGGCGGCATTCGTCTCAGCGCCTGGCAATTAGTATAGGAGCACTGTGTTTGACTTCTCTGGATGTTTCCCAGGCGAGTTATTGACAAGTAAATCCTAGACGCTCGATCTTGGTTATTTTCGCTTTCGCGGCTGGCAGTAAAAGAACCATGTTTCTGTGAATAACTCCTGAACCGTAAGTCCTAGACGCTCGCTCTTGGCTGCATTCGATTCAGCTCGTGGCAGCCAGTCTAAAAAACACTATCTTGGACTTCTCTGCATGTTTCCCAGGCGAGAAATTGGCAGCATGTTCAGAACCATGTTTCTGTGAATAACTCCTGAACCGTAAGTCCTAGACGCTCGATCTTGGCGGCATTCGTCTCAGCGCCTGGCAATTAGTATAGGAGCACTGTGTTTGACTTCTCTGGATGTTTCCCAGGCGAGTTATTGACAAGTAAATCCTAGACGCTCGATCTTGGTTATTTTCGCTTTCGCGGCTGGCAGTAAAAGAACCATGTTTCTGTGAATAACTCCTGAACCGTAAGTCCTAGACGCTCGCTCTTGGCTGCATTCGATTCAGCTCGTGGCAGCCAGTCTAAAAAACACTATCTTGGACTTCTCTGCATGTTTCCCAGGCGAGCAATTGGCAGCATGTTCAGAACCATGTTTCTGTGAATAACTCCTGAACCGTAAGTCCTAGACGCTCGCTCTTGGCTGCATTCGATTCAGCTCGTGGCAGCCAGTCTAAAAAACACTATCTTGGACTTCTCTGCATGTTTCCCAGACGAGCAATTGGCAGCATGTTCAGAACCATGTTTCTGTGAATAACTCCTGAACCGTAAGTCCTAGACGCTCGCTCTTGGCTGCATTCGATTCAGCTCGTGGCAGCCAGTCTAAAAAACACTATCTTGGACTTCTCTGCATGTTTCCCAGGCGAGAAATTGGCAGCATGTTCAGAACCATGTTTCTGTGAATAACTCCTGAACCGTAAGTCCTAGACGCTCGATCTTGGCGGCATTCGTCTCAGCGCCTGGCAATTAGTATAGGAGCACTGTGTTTGACTTCTCTGGATGTTTCCCAGGCGAGTTATTGACAAGTAAATCCTAGACGCTCGATCTTGGTTATTTTCGCTTTCGCGGCTGGCAGTAAAAGAACCATGTTTCTGTGAATAACTCCTGAACCGTAAGTCCTAGACGCTCGCTCTTGGCTGCATTCGATTCAGCTCGTGGCAGCCAGTCTAAAAAACACTATCTTGGACTTCTCTGCATGTTTCCCAGGCGAGAAATTGGCAGCATGTTCAGAACCATGTTTCTGTGAATAACTCCTGAACCGTAAGTCCTAGACGCTCGATCTTGGCGGCATTCGTCGCAGCGCCTGGCAATTAGTATAGGAGCACTGTGTTTGACTTCTCTGGATGTTTCCCAGGCGAGTTATTGACAAGTAAATCCTAGACGCTCGATCTTGGTTATTTTCGCTTTCGCGGCTGGCAGTAAAAGAACCATGTTTCTGTGAATAACTCCTGAACCGTAAGTCCTAGACGCTCGCTCTTGGCTGCATTCGATTCAGCTCGTGGCAGCCAGTCTAAAAAACACTATCTTGGACTTCTCTGCATGTTTCCCAGGCGAGCAATTGGCAGCATGTTCAGAACCATGTTTCTGTGAATAACTCCTGAACCGTAAGTCCTAGACGCTCGCTCTTGGCTGCATTCGATTCAGCTCGTGGCAGCCAGTCTAAAAAACACTATCTTGGACTTCTCTGCATGTTCCTAAGGCAAATGTTTCTAAAGCTAATTCTTGAACCGTAAGTCCTAGACGCTCGATCTTGGCGGCATTCGTCTCAGCGCCACGCAATTAGTATAGGAGCACTGTGTTTGACTTCTCTGGATGTTTCCCAGGCGAGTTATTGACAAGTAAATCCTAGACGCTCGATCTTGGTTATTTTCGCTTTCGCGGCTGGCAGTAAAAGAACCATGTTTCTGTGAATAACTCCTGAACCGTAAGTCCTAGACGCTCGCTCTTGGCTGCATTCGATTCAGCTCGTGGCAGCCAGTCTAAAAAACACTATCTTGGACTTCTCTGCATGTTTCCCAGACGAGCAATTGGCAGCATGTTCAGAACCATGTTTCTGTGAATAACTCCTGAACCGTAAGTCCTAGACGCTCGCTCTTGGCTGCATTCGATTCAGCTCGTGGCAGCCAGTCTAAAAAACACTATCTTGGACTTCTCTGCATGTTTCCCAGGCGAGAAATTGGCAGCATGTTCAGAACCATGTTTCTGTGAATAACTCCTGAACCGTAAGTCCTAGACGCTCGATCTTGGCGGCATTCGTCTCAGCGCCTGGCAATTAGTATAGGAGCACTGTGTTTGACTTCTCTGGATGTTTCCCAGGCGAGTTATTGACAAGTAAATCCTAGACGCTCGATCTTGGTTATTTTCGCTTTCGCGGCTGGCAGTAAAAGAACCATGTTTCTGTGAATAACTCCTGAACCGTAAGTCCTAGACGCTCGCTCTTGGCTGCATTCGATTCAGCTCGTGGCAGCCAGTCTAAAAAACACTATCTTGGACTTCTCTGCATGTTTCCCAGGCGAGAAATTGGCAGCATGTTCAGAACCATGTTTCTGTGAATAACTCCTGAACCGTAAGTCCTAGACGCTCGATCTTGGCGGCATTCGTCGCAGCGCCTGGCAATTAGTATAGGAGCACTGTGTTTGACTTCTCTGGATGTTTCCCAGGCGAGTTATTGACAAGTAAATCCTAGACGCTCGATCTTGGTTATTTTCGCTTTCGCGGCTGGCAGTAAAAGAACCATGTTTCTGTGAATAACTCCTGAACCGTAAGTCCTAGACGCTCGCTCTTGGCTGCATTCGATTCAGCTCGTGGCAGCCAGTCTAAAAAACACTATCTTGGACTTCTCTGCATGTTTCCCAGGCGAGCAATTGGCAGCATGTTCAGAACCATGTTTCTGTGAATAACTCCTGAACCGTAAGTCCTAGACGCTCGCTCTTGGCTGCATTCGATTCAGCTCGTGGCAGCCAGTCTAAAAAACACTATCTTGGACTTCTCTGCATGTTCCTAAGGCAAATGTTTCTAAAGCTAATTCTTGAACCGTAAGTCCTAGACGCTCGATCTTGGCGGCATTCGTCTCAGCGCCACGCAATTAGTATAGGAGCACTGTGTTTGACTTCTCTGGATGTTTCCCAGGCGAGTTATTGACAAGTAAATCCTAGACGCTCGATCTTGGTTATTTTCGCTTTCGCGGCTGGCAGTAAAAGAACCATGTTTCTGTGAATAACTCCTGAACCGTAAGTCCTAGACGCTCGCTCTTGGCTGCATTCGATTCAGCTCGTGGCAGCCAGTCTAAAAAACACTATCTTGGACTTCTCTGCTTGTTTCCCAGGCGAGCAATTGGCAGCATTTTCAGAACCATGTTTCTGTGAATAACTCCTGAACCGTAAGTCCTAGACGCTCGCTCTTGGCTGCATTCGATTCAGCTCGTGGCAGCCAGTCTAAAAAACACTATCTTGGACTTCTCTGCATGTTTCCCAGGCGAGCAATTGTCAGCATGTTCAGAACCATGTTTCTGTGAATAACTCCTGAACCGTAAGTCCTAGACGCTCGCTCTTGGCTGCATTCGATTCAGCTCGTGGCAGCCAGTCTAAAAAACACTATCTTGGACTTCTCTGCATGTTTCCCAGGCGAGCAATTGGCAGCATGTTCAGAACCATGTTTCTGTGAATAACTCCTGAACCGTAAGTCCTAGACGCTCGCTCTTGGCTGCATTCGATTCAGCTCGTGGCAGCCAGTCTAAAAAACACTATCTTGGACTTCTCTGCATGTTTCCCAGGCGAGCAATTGGCAGCATGTTCAGAACCATGTTTCTGTGAATAACTCCTGAACCGTAAGTCCTAGACGCTCGCTCTTGGCTGCATTCGATTCAGCTCGTGGCAGCCAGTCTAAAAAACACTATCTTGGACTTCTCTGCATGTTTCCCAGGCGAGCAATTGGCAGCATGTTCAGAACCATGTTTCTGTGAATAACTCCTGAACCGTAAGTCCTAGACGCTCGCTCTTGGCTGCATTCGATTCAGCTCGTGGCAGCCAGTCTAAAAAACACTATCTTGGACTTCTCTGCATGTTCCTAAGGCAAATGTTTCTAAAGCTAATTCTTGAACCGTAAGTCCTAGACGCTCGATCTTGGCGGCATTCGTCTCAGCGCCACGCAATTAGTATAGGAGCACTGTGTTTGACTTCTCTGGATGTTTCCCAGGCGAGTTATTGACAAGTAAATCCTAGACGCTCGATCTTGGTTATTTTCGCTTTCGCGGCTGGCAGTAAAAGAACCATGTTTCTGTGAATAACTCCTGAACCGTAAGTCCTAGACGCTCGCTCTTGGCTGCATTCGATTCAGCTCGTGGCAGCCAGTCTAAAAAACACTATCTTGGACTTCTCTGCATGTTTCCCAGGCGAGCAATTGGCAGCATGTTCAGAACCATGTTTCTGTGAATAACTCCTGAACCGTAAGTCCTAGACGCTCGCTCTTGGCTGCATTCGATTCAGCTCGTGGCAGCCAGTCTAAAAAACACTATCTTGGACTTCTCTGCATGTTTCCCAGGCGAGCAATTGGCAGCATGTTCAGAACCATGTTTCTGTGAATAACTCCTGAACCGTAAGTCCTAGACGCTCGCTCTTGGCTGCATTCGATTCAGCTCGTGGCAGCCAGTCTAAAAAACACTATCTTGGACTTCTCTGCATGTTCCTAAGGCAAATGTTTCTAAAGCTAATTCTTGAACCGTAAGTCCTAGACGCTCGATCTTGGCGGCATTCGTCTCAGCGCCACGCAATTAGTATAGGAGCACTGTGTTTGACTTCTCTGGATGTTTCCCAGGCGAGTTATTGACAAGTAAATCCTAGACGCTCGATCTTGGTTATTTTCGCTTTCGCGGCTGGCAGTAAAAGAACCATGTTTCTGTGAATAACTCCTGAACCGTAAGTCCTAGACGCTCGCTCTTGGCTGCATTCGATTCAGCTCGTGGCAGCCAGTCTAAAAAACACTATCTTGGACTTCTCTGCATGTTTCCCAGGCGAGCAATTGGCAGCATGTTCAGAACCATGTTTCTGTGAATAACTCCTGAACCGTAAGTCCTAGACGCTCGCTCTTGGCTGCATTCGATTCAGCTCGTGGCAGCCAGTCTAAAAAACACTATCTTGGACTTCTCTGCATGTTTCCCAGGCGAGCAATTGGCAGCATGTTCAGAACCATGTTTCTGTGAATAACTCCTGAACCGTAAGTCCTAGACGCTCGCTCTTGGCTGCATTCGATTCAGCTCGTGGCAGCCAGTCTAAAAAACACTATCTTGGACTTCTCTGCATGTTCCTAAGGCAAATGTTTCTAAAGCTAATTCTTGAACCGTAAGTCCTAGACGCTCGATCTTGGCGGCATTCGTCTCAGCGCCACGCAATTAGTATAGGAGCACTGTGTTTGACTTCTCTGGATGTTTCCCAGGCGAGTTATTGACAAGTAAATCCTAGACGCTCGATCTTGGTTATTTTCGCTTTCGCGGCTGGCAGTAAAAGAACCATGTTTCTGTGAATAACTCCTGAACCGTAAGTCCTAGACGCTCGCTCTTGGCTGCATTCGATTCAGCTCGTGGCAGCCAGTCTAAAAAACACTATCTTGGACTTCTCTGCTTGTTTCCCAGGCGAGCAATTGGCAGCATTTTCAGAACCATGTTTCTGTGAATAACTCCTGAACCGTAAGTCCTAGACGCTCGCTCTTGGCTGCATTCGATTCAGCTCGTGGCAGCCAGTCTAAAAAACACTATCTTGGACTTCTCTGCATGTTTCCCAGGCGAGCAATTGTCAGCATGTTCAGAACCATGTTTCTGTGAATAACTCCTGAACCGTAAGTCCTAGACGCTCGCTCTTGGCTGCATTCGATTCAGCTCGTGGCAGCCAGTCTAAAAAACACTATCTTGGACTTCTCTGCATGTTTCCCAGGCGAGCAATTGGCAGCATGTTCAGAACCATGTTTCTGTGAATAACTCCTGAACC
Source organism: Rhinoderma darwinii (assembly GCF_050947455.1). Lineage (NCBI taxonomy): Eukaryota > Metazoa > Chordata > Amphibia > Anura > Rhinodermatidae > Rhinoderma > Rhinoderma darwinii. The sequence continues at coordinate 11,366 of NW_027462336.1, forward strand.
GTAAGTCCTAGACGCTCGCTCTTGGCTGCATTCGATTCAGCTCGTGGCAGCCAGTCTAAAAAACACTATCTTGGACTTCTCTGCATGTTTCCCAGGCGAGAAATTGGCAGCATGTTCAGAACCATGTTTCTGTGAATAACTCCTGAACCGTAAGTCCTAGACGCTCGCTCTTGGCTGCATTCGATTCAGCTCGTGGCAGCCAGTCTAAAAAACACTATCTTGGACTTCTCTGCATGTTTCCCAGGCGAGCAATTGGCAGCATGTTCAGAACCATGTTTCTGTGAATAACTCCTGAACCGTAAGTCCTAGACGCTCGCTCTTGGCTGCATTCGATTCAGCTCGTGGCAGCCAGTCTAAAAAACACTATCTTGGACTTCTCTGCATGTTTCCCAGGCGAGAAATTGGCAGCATGTTCAAAACCATGTTTCTGTGAATAACTCCTGAACCGTAAGTCCTAGACGCTCGATCTTGGCGGCATTCGTCTCAGCGCCTGGCAATTAGTATAGGAGCACTGTGTTTGACTTCTCTGGATGTTTCCCAGGCGAGTTATTGACAAGTAAATCCTAGACGCTCGATCTTGGTTATTTTCGCTTTCGCGGCTGGCAGTAAAAGAACCATGTTTCTGTGAATAACTCCTGAACCGTAAGTCCTAGACGCTCGCTCTTGGCTGCATTCGATTCAGCTCGTGGCAGCCAGTCTAAAAAACACTATCTTGGACTTCTCTGCATGTTTCCCAGGCGAGCAATTGGCAGCATGTTCAGAACCATGTTTCTGTGAATAACTCCTGAACCGTAAGTCCTAGACGCTCGCTCTTGGCTGCATTCGATTCAGCTCGTGGCAGCCAGTCTAAAAAACACTATCTTGGACTTCTCTGCATGTTTCCCAGACGAGCAATTGGCAGCATGTTCAGAACCATGTTTCTGTGAATAACTCCTGAACCGTAAGTCCTAGACGCTCGCTCTTGGCTGCATTCGATTCAGCTCGTGGCAGCCAGTCTAAAAAACACTATCTTGGACTTCTCTGCATGTTTCCCAGGCGAGAAATTGGCAGCATGTTCAGAACCATGTTTCTGTGAATAACTCCTGAACCGTAAGTCCTAGACGCTCGATCTTGGCGGCATTCGTCTCAGCGCCTGGCAATTAGTATAGGAGCACTGTGTTTGACTTCTCTGGATGTTTCCCAGGCGAGTTATTGACAAGTAAATCCTAGACGCTCGATCTTGGTTATTTTCGCTTTCGCGGCTGGCAGTAAAAGAACCATGTTTCTGTGAATAACTCCTGAACCGTAAGTCCTAGACGCTCGCTCTTGGCTGCATTCGATTCAGCTCGTGGCAGCCAGTCTAAAAAACACTATCTTGGACTTCTCTGCATGTTTCCCAGGCGAGAAATTGGCAGCATGTTCAGAACCATGTTTCTGTGAATAACTCCTGAACCGTAAGTCCTAGACGCTCGATCTTGGCGGCATTCGTCTCAGCGCCTGGCAATTAGTATAGGAGCACTGTGTTTGACTTCTCTGGATGTTTCCCAGGCGAGTTATTGACAAGTAAATCCTAGACGCTCGATCTTGGTTATTTTCGCTTTCGCGGCTGGCAGTAAAAGAACCATGTTTCTGTGAATAACTCCTGAACCGTAAGTCCTAGACGCTCGCTCTTGGCTGCATTCGATTCAGCTCGTGGCAGCCAGTCTAAAAAACACTATCTTGGACTTCTCTGCATGTTTCCCAGGCGAGCAATTGTCAGCATGTTCAGAACCATGTTTCTGTGAATAACTCCTGAACCGTAAGTCCTAGACGCTCGCTCTTGGCTGCATTCGATTCAGCTCGTGGCAGCCAGTCTAAAAAACACTATCTTGGACTTCTCTGCATGTTTCCCAGGCGAGCAATTGGCAGCATGTTCAGAACCATGTTTCTGTGAATAACTCCTGAACCGTAAGTCCTAGACGCTCGCTCTTGGCTGCATTCGATTCAGCTCGTGGCAGCCAGTCTAAAAAACACTATCTTGGACTTCTCTGCATGTTTCCCAGGCGAGAAATTGGCAGCATGTTCAAAACCATGTTTCTGTGAATAACTCCTGAACCGTAAGTCCTAGACGCTCGATCTTGGCGGCATTCGTCTCAGCGCCTGGCAATTAGTATAGGAGCACTGTGTTTGACTTCTCTGGATGTTTCCCAGGCGAGTTATTGACAAGTAAATCCTAGACGCTCGATCTTGGTTATTTTCGCTTTCGCGGCTGGCAGTAAAAGAACCATGTTTCTGTGAATAACTCCTGAACCGTAAGTCCTAGACGCTCGCTCTTGGCTGCATTCGATTCAGCTCGTGGCAGCCAGTCTAAAAAACACTATCTTGGACTTCTCTGCATGTTTCCCAGGCGAGAAATTGGCAGCATGTTCAGAACCATGTTTCTGTGAATAACTCCTGAACCGTAAGTCCTAGACGCTCGATCTTGGCGGCATTCGTCTCAGCGCCTGGCAATTAGTATAGGAGCACTGTGTTTGACTTCTCTGGATGTTTCCCAGGCGAGTTATTGACAAGTAAATCCTAGACGCTCGATCTTGGTTATTTTCGCTTTCGCGGCTGGCAGTAAAAGAACCATGTTTCTGTGAATAACTCCTGAACCGTAAGTCCTAGACGCTCGCTCTTGGCTGCATTCGATTCAGCTCGTGGCAGCCAGTCTAAAAAACACTATCTTGGACTTCTCTGCATGTTTCCCAGGCGAGCAATTGTCAGCATGTTCAGAACCATGTTTCTGTGAATAACTCCTGAACCGTAAGTCCTAGACGCTCGCTCTTGGCTGCATTCGATTCAGCTCGTGGCAGCCAGTCTAAAAAACACTATCTTGGACTTCTCTGCATGTTTCCCAGGCGAGCAATTGGCAGCATGTTCAGAACCATGTTTCTGTGAATAACTCCTGAACCGTAAGTCCTAGACGCTCGCTCTTGGCTGCATTCGATTCAGCTCGTGGCAGCCAGTCTAAAAAACACTATCTTGGACTTCTCTGCATGTTTCCCAGGCGAGAAATTGGCAGCATGTTCAAAACCATGTTTCTGTGAATAACTCCTGAACCGTAAGTCCTAGACGCTCGATCTTGGCGGCATTCGTCTCAGCGCCTGGCAATTAGTATAGGAGCACTGTGTTTGACTTCTCTGGATGTTTCCCAGGCGAGTTATTGACAAGTAAATCCTAGACGCTCGATCTTGGTTATTTTCGCTTTCGCGGCTGGCAGTAAAAGAACCATGTTTCTGTGAATAACTCCTGAACCGTAAGTCCTAGACGCTCGCTCTTGGCTGCATTCGATTCAGCTCGTGGCAGCCAGTCTAAAAAACACTATCTTGGACTTCTCTGCATGTTTCCCAGGCGAGAAATTGGCAGCATGTTCAGAACCATGTTTCTGTGAATAACTCCTGAACCGTAAGTCCTAGACGCTCGATCTTGGCGGCATTCGTCTCAGCGCCTGGCAATTAGTATAGGAGCACTGTGTTTGACTTCTCTGGATGTTTCCCAGGCGAGTTATTGACAAGTAAATCCTAGACGCTCGATCTTGGTTATTTTCGCTTTCGCGGCTGGCAGTAAAAGAACCATGTTTCTGTGAATAACTCCTGAACCGTAAGTCCTAGACGCTCGCTCTTGGCTGCATTCGATTCAGCTCGTGGCAGCCAGTCTAAAAAACACTATCTTGGACTTCTCTGCATGTTTCCCAGGCGAGCAATTGGCAGCATGTTCAGAACCATGTTTCTGTGAATAACTCCTGAACCGTAAGTCCTAGACGCTCGCTCTTGGCTGCATTCGATTCAGCTCGTGGCAGCCAGTCTAAAAAACACTATCTTGGACTTCTCTGCATGTTTCCCAGACGAGCAATTGGCAGCATGTTCAGAACCATGTTTCTGTGAATAACTCCTGAACCGTAAGTCCTAGACGCTCGCTCTTGGCTGCATTCGATTCAGCTCGTGGCAGCCAGTCTAAAAAACACTATCTTGGACTTCTCTGCATGTTTCCCAGGCGAGAAATTGGCAGCATGTTCAGAACCATGTTTCTGTGAATAACTCCTGAACCGTAAGTCCTAGACGCTCGATCTTGGCGGCATTCGTCTCAGCGCCTGGCAATTAGTATAGGAGCACTGTGTTTGACTTCTCTGGATGTTTCCCAGGCGAGTTATTGACAAGTAAATCCTAGACGCTCGATCTTGGTTATTTTCGCTTTCGCGGCTGGCAGTAAAAGAACCATGTTTCTGTGAATAACTCCTGAACCGTAAGTCCTAGACGCTCGCTCTTGGCTGCATTCGATTCAGCTCGTGGCAGCCAGTCTAAAAAACACTATCTTGGACTTCTCTGCATGTTTCCCAGGCGAGAAATTGGCAGCATGTTCAGAACCATGTTTCTGTGAATAACTCCTGAACCGTAAGTCCTAGACGCTCGATCTTGGCGGCATTCGTCGCAGCGCCTGGCAATTAGTATAGGAGCACTGTGTTTGACTTCTCTGGATGTTTCCCAGGCGAGTTATTGACAAGTAAATCCTAGACGCTCGATCTTGGTTATTTTCGCTTTCGCGGCTGGCAGTAAAAGAACCATGTTTCTGTGAATAACTCCTGAACCGTAAGTCCTAGACGCTCGCTCTTGGCTGCATTCGATTCAGCTCGTGGCAGCCAGTCTAAAAAACACTATCTTGGACTTCTCTGCATGTTTCCCAGGCGAGCAATTGGCAGCATGTTCAGAACCATGTTTCTGTGAATAACTCCTGAACCGTAAGTCCTAGACGCTCGCTCTTGGCTGCATTCGATTCAGCTCGTGGCAGCCAGTCTAAAAAACACTATCTTGGACTTCTCTGCATGTTCCTAAGGCAAATGTTTCTAAAGCTAATTCTTGAACCGTAAGTCCTAGACGCTCGATCTTGGCGGCATTCGTCTCAGCGCCACGCAATTAGTATAGGAGCACTGTGTTTGACTTCTCTGGATGTTTCCCAGGCGAGTTATTGACAAGTAAATCCTAGACGCTCGATCTTGGTTATTTTCGCTTTCGCGGCTGGCAGTAAAAGAACCATGTTTCTGTGAATAACTCCTGAACCGTAAGTCCTAGACGCTCGCTCTTGGCTGCATTCGATTCAGCTCGTGGCAGCCAGTCTAAAAAACACTATCTTGGACTTCTCTGCATGTTTCCCAGACGAGCAATTGGCAGCATGTTCAGAACCATGTTTCTGTGAATAACTCCTGAACCGTAAGTCCTAGACGCTCGCTCTTGGCTGCATTCGATTCAGCTCGTGGCAGCCAGTCTAAAAAACACTATCTTGGACTTCTCTGCATGTTTCCCAGGCGAGAAATTGGCAGCATGTTCAGAACCATGTTTCTGTGAATAACTCCTGAACCGTAAGTCCTAGACGCTCGATCTTGGCGGCATTCGTCTCAGCGCCTGGCAATTAGTATAGGAGCACTGTGTTTGACTTCTCTGGATGTTTCCCAGGCGAGTTATTGACAAGTAAATCCTAGACGCTCGATCTTGGTTATTTTCGCTTTCGCGGCTGGCAGTAAAAGAACCATGTTTCTGTGAATAACTCCTGAACCGTAAGTCCTAGACGCTCGCTCTTGGCTGCATTCGATTCAGCTCGTGGCAGCCAGTCTAAAAAACACTATCTTGGACTTCTCTGCATGTTTCCCAGGCGAGAAATTGGCAGCATGTTCAGAACCATGTTTCTGTGAATAACTCCTGAACCGTAAGTCCTAGACGCTCGATCTTGGCGGCATTCGTCGCAGCGCCTGGCAATTAGTATAGGAGCACTGTGTTTGACTTCTCTGGATGTTTCCCAGGCGAGTTATTGACAAGTAAATCCTAGACGCTCGATCTTGGTTATTTTCGCTTTCGCGGCTGGCAGTAAAAGAACCATGTTTCTGTGAATAACTCCTGAACCGTAAGTCCTAGACGCTCGCTCTTGGCTGCATTCGATTCAGCTCGTGGCAGCCAGTCTAAAAAACACTATCTTGGACTTCTCTGCATGTTTCCCAGGCGAGCAATTGGCAGCATGTTCAGAACCATGTTTCTGTGAATAACTCCTGAACCGTAAGTCCTAGACGCTCGCTCTTGGCTGCATTCGATTCAGCTCGTGGCAGCCAGTCTAAAAAACACTATCTTGGACTTCTCTGCATGTTCCTAAGGCAAATGTTTCTAAAGCTAATTCTTGAACCGTAAGTCCTAGACGCTCGATCTTGGCGGCATTCGTCTCAGCGCCACGCAATTAGTATAGGAGCACTGTGTTTGACTTCTCTGGATGTTTCCCAGGCGAGTTATTGACAAGTAAATCCTAGACGCTCGATCTTGGTTATTTTCGCTTTCGCGGCTGGCAGTAAAAGAACCATGTTTCTGTGAATAACTCCTGAACCGTAAGTCCTAGACGCTCGCTCTTGGCTGCATTCGATTCAGCTCGTGGCAGCCAGTCTAAAAAACACTATCTTGGACTTCTCTGCTTGTTTCCCAGGCGAGCAATTGGCAGCATTTTCAGAACCATGTTTCTGTGAATAACTCCTGAACCGTAAGTCCTAGACGCTCGCTCTTGGCTGCATTCGATTCAGCTCGTGGCAGCCAGTCTAAAAAACACTATCTTGGACTTCTCTGCATGTTTCCCAGGCGAGCAATTGTCAGCATGTTCAGAACCATGTTTCTGTGAATAACTCCTGAACCGTAAGTCCTAGACGCTCGCTCTTGGCTGCATTCGATTCAGCTCGTGGCAGCCAGTCTAAAAAACACTATCTTGGACTTCTCTGCATGTTTCCCAGGCGAGCAATTGGCAGCATGTTCAGAACCATGTTTCTGTGAATAACTCCTGAACCGTAAGTCCTAGACGCTCGCTCTTGGCTGCATTCGATTCAGCTCGTGGCAGCCAGTCTAAAAAACACTATCTTGGACTTCTCTGCATGTTTCCCAGGCGAGCAATTGGCAGCATGTTCAGAACCATGTTTCTGTGAATAACTCCTGAACCGTAAGTCCTAGACGCTCGCTCTTGGCTGCATTCGATTCAGCTCGTGGCAGCCAGTCTAAAAAACACTATCTTGGACTTCTCTGCATGTTTCCCAGGCGAGCAATTGGCAGCATGTTCAGAACCATGTTTCTGTGAATAACTCCTGAACCGTAAGTCCTAGACGCTCGCTCTTGGCTGCATTCGATTCAGCTCGTGGCAGCCAGTCTAAAAAACACTATCTTGGACTTCTCTGCATGTTCCTAAGGCAAATGTTTCTAAAGCTAATTCTTGAACCGTAAGTCCTAGACGCTCGATCTTGGCGGCATTCGTCTCAGCGCCACGCAATTAGTATAGGAGCACTGTGTTTGACTTCTCTGGATGTTTCCCAGGCGAGTTATTGACAAGTAAATCCTAGACGCTCGATCTTGGTTATTTTCGCTTTCGCGGCTGGCAGTAAAAGAACCATGTTTCTGTGAATAACTCCTGAACCGTAAGTCCTAGACGCTCGCTCTTGGCTGCATTCGATTCAGCTCGTGGCAGCCAGTCTAAAAAACACTATCTTGGACTTCTCTGCATGTTTCCCAGGCGAGCAATTGGCAGCATGTTCAGAACCATGTTTCTGTGAATAACTCCTGAACCGTAAGTCCTAGACGCTCGCTCTTGGCTGCATTCGATTCAGCTCGTGGCAGCCAGTCTAAAAAACACTATCTTGGACTTCTCTGCATGTTTCCCAGGCGAGCAATTGGCAGCATGTTCAGAACCATGTTTCTGTGAATAACTCCTGAACCGTAAGTCCTAGACGCTCGCTCTTGGCTGCATTCGATTCAGCTCGTGGCAGCCAGTCTAAAAAACACTATCTTGGACTTCTCTGCATGTTCCTAAGGCAAATGTTTCTAAAGCTAATTCTTGAACCGTAAGTCCTAGACGCTCGATCTTGGCGGCATTCGTCTCAGCGCCACGCAATTAGTATAGGAGCACTGTGTTTGACTTCTCTGGATGTTTCCCAGGCGAGTTATTGACAAGTAAATCCTAGACGCTCGATCTTGGTTATTTTCGCTTTCGCGGCTGGCAGTAAAAGAACCATGTTTCTGTGAATAACTCCTGAACCGTAAGTCCTAGACGCTCGCTCTTGGCTGCATTCGATTCAGCTCGTGGCAGCCAGTCTAAAAAACACTATCTTGGACTTCTCTGCATGTTTCCCAGGCGAGCAATTGGCAGCATGTTCAGAACCATGTTTCTGTGAATAACTCCTGAACCGTAAGTCCTAGACGCTCGCTCTTGGCTGCATTCGATTCAGCTCGTGGCAGCCAGTCTAAAAAACACTATCTTGGACTTCTCTGCATGTTTCCCAGGCGAGCAATTGGCAGCATGTTCAGAACCATGTTTCTGTGAATAACTCCTGAACCGTAAGTCCTAGACGCTCGCTCTTGGCTGCATTCGATTCAGCTCGTGGCAGCCAGTCTAAAAAACACTATCTTGGACTTCTCTGCATGTTCCTAAGGCAAATGTTTCTAAAGCTAATTCTTGAACCGTAAGTCCTAGACGCTCGATCTTGGCGGCATTCGTCTCAGCGCCACGCAATTAGTATAGGAGCACTGTGTTTGACTTCTCTGGATGTTTCCCAGGCGAGTTATTGACAAGTAAATCCTAGACGCTCGATCTTGGTTATTTTCGCTTTCGCGGCTGGCAGTAAAAGAACCATGTTTCTGTGAATAACTCCTGAACCGTAAGTCCTAGACGCTCGCTCTTGGCTGCATTCGATTCAGCTCGTGGCAGCCAGTCTAAAAAACACTATCTTGGACTTCTCTGCTTGTTTCCCAGGCGAGCAATTGGCAGCATTTTCAGAACCATGTTTCTGTGAATAACTCCTGAACCGTAAGTCCTAGACGCTCGCTCTTGGCTGCATTCGATTCAGCTCGTGGCAGCCAGTCTAAAAAACACTATCTTGGACTTCTCTGCATGTTTCCCAGGCGAGCAATTGTCAGCATGTTCAGAACCATGTTTCTGTGAATAACTCCTGAACCGTAAGTCCTAGACGCTCGCTCTTGGCTGCATTCGATTCAGCTCGTGGCAGCCAGTCTAAAAAACACTATCTTGGACTTCTCTGCATGTTTCCCAGGCGAGCAATTGGCAGCATGTTCAGAACCATGTTTCTGTGAATAACTCCTGAACCGTAAGTCCTAGACGCTCGCTCTTGGCTGCATTCGATTCAGCTCGTGGCAGCCAGTCTAAAAAACACTATCTTGGACTTCTCTGCATGTTTCCCAGGCGAGAAATTGGCAGCATGTTCAGAACCATGTTTCTGTGAATAACTCCTGAACCGTAAGTCCTAGACGCTCGCTCTTGGCTGCATTCGATTCAGCTCGTGGCAGCCAGTCTAAAAAACACTATCTTGGACTTCTCTGCATGTTTCCCAGGCGAGCAATTGGCAGCATGTTCAGAACCATGTTTCTGTGAATAACTCCTGAACCGTAAGTCCTAGACGCTCGCTCTTGGCTGCATTCGATTCAGCTCGTGGCAGCCAGTCTAAAAAACACTATCTTGGACTTCTCTGCATGTTTCCCAGGCGAGAAATTGGCAGCATGTTCAAAACCATGTTTCTGTGAATAACTCCTGAACCGTAAGTCCTAGACGCTCGATCTTGGCGGCATTCGTCTCAGCGCCTGGCAATTAGTATAGGAGCACTGTGTTTGACTTCTCTGGATGTTTCCCAGGCGAGTTATTGACAAGTAAATCCTAGACGCTCGATCTTGGTTATTTTCGCTTTCGCGGCTGGCAGTAAAAGAACCATGTTTCTGTGAATAACTCCTGAACCGTAAGTCCTAGACGCTCGCTCTTGGCTGCATTCGATTCAGCTCGTGGCAGCCAGTCTAAAAAACACTATCTTGGACTTCTCTGCATGTTTCCCAGGCGAGAAATTGGCAGCATGTTCAGAACCATGTTTCTGTGAATAACTCCTGAACCGTAAGTCCTAGACGCTCGATCTTGGCGGCATTCGTCTCAGCGCCTGGCAATTAGTATAGGAGCACTGTGTTTGACTTCTCTGGATGTTTCCCAGGCGAGTTATTGACAAGTAAATCCTAGACGCTCGATCTTGGTTATTTTCGCTTTCGCGGCTGGCAGTAAAAGAACCATGTTTCTGTGAATAACTCCTGAACCGTAAGTCCTAGACGCTCGCTCTTGGCTGCATTCGATTCAGCTCGTGGCAGCCAGTCTAAAAAACACTATCTTGGACTTCTCTGCATGTTTCCCAGGCGAGCAATTGGCAGCATGTTCAGAACCATGTTTCTGTGAATAACTCCTGAACCGTAAGTCCTAGACGCTCGCTCTTGGCTGCATTCGATTCAGCTCGTGGCAGCCAGTCTAAAAAACACTATCTTGGACTTCTCTGCATGTTTCCCAGACGAGCAATTGGCAGCATGTTCAGAACCATGTTTCTGTGAATAACTCCTGAACCGTAAGTCCTAGACGCTCGCTCTTGGCTGCATTCGATTCAGCTCGTGGCAGCCAGTCTAAAAAACACTATCTTGGACTTCTCTGCATGTTTCCCAGGCGAGCAATTGGCAGCATGTTCAGAACCATGTTTCTGTGAATAACTCCTGAACCGTAAGTCCTAGACGCTCGCTCTTGGCTGCATTCGATTCAGCTCGTGGCAGCCAGTCTAAAAAACACTATCTTGGACTTCTCTGCATGTTTCCCAGGCGAGCAATTGGCAGCATGTTCAGAACCATGTTTCTGTGAATAACTCCTGAACCGTAAGTCCTAGACGCTCGCTCTTGGCTGCATTCGATTCAGCTCGTGGCAGCCAGTCTAAAAAACACTATCTTGGACTTCTCTGCATGTTCCTAAGGCAAATGTTTCTAAAGCTAATTCTTGAACCGTAAGTCCTAGACGCTCGATCTTGGCGGCATTCGTCTCAGCGCCACGCAATTAGTATAGGAGCACTGTGTTTGACTTCTCTGGATGTTTCCCAGGCGAGTTATTGACAAGTAAATCCTAGACGCTCGAACTTGGTTATTTTCGCTTTCGCGGCTGGCAGTAAAAGAACCATGTTTCTGTGAATAACTCCTGAACCGTAAGTCCTAGACGCTCGCTCTTGGCTGCATTCGATTCAGCTCGTGGCAGCCAGTCTAAAAAACACTATCTTGGACTTCTCTGCTTGTTTCCCAGGCGAGCAATTGGCAGCATTTTCAGAACCATGTTTCTGTGAATAACTCCTGAACCGTAAGTCCTAGACGCTCGCTCTTGGCTGCATTCGATTCAGCTCGTGGCAGCCAGTCTAAAAAACACTATCTTGGACTTCTCTGCATGTTTCCCAGGCGAGCAATTGGCAGCATGTTCAGAACCATGTTTCTGTGAATAACTCCTGAACCGTAAGTCCTAGACGCTCGCTCTTGGCTGCATTCGATTCAGCTCGTGGCAGCCAGTCTAAAAAACACTATCTTGGACTTCTCTGCATGTTTCCCAGGCGAGCAATTGGCAGCATGTTCAGAACCATGTTTCTGTGAATAACTCCTGAACCGTAAGTCCTAGACGCTCGCTCTTGGCTGCATTCGATTCAGCTCGTGGCAGCCAGTCTAAAAAACACTATCTTGGACTTCTCTGCATGTTTCCCAGGCGAGCAATTGGCAGCATGTTCAGAACCATGTTTCTGTGAATAACTCCTGAACCGTAAGTCCTAGACGCTCGCTCTTGGCTGCATTCGATTCAGCTCGTGGCAGCCAGTCTAAAAAACACTATCTTGGACTTCTCTGCATGTTTCCCAGGCGAGCAATTGGCAGCATGTTCAGAACCATGTTTCTGTGAATAACTCCTGAACCGTAAGTCCTAGACGCTCGCTCTTGGCTGCATTCGATTCAGCTCGTGGCAGCCAGTCTAAAAAACACTATCTTGGACTTCTCTGCATGTTTCCCAGGCGAGCAATTGGCAGCATGTTCAGAACCATGTTTCTGTGAATAACTCCTGAACCGTAAGTCCTAGACGCTCGCTCTTGGCTGCATTCGATTCAGCTCGTGGCAGCCAGTCTAAAAAACACTATCTTGGACTTCTCTGCATGTTCCTAAGGCAAATGTTTCTAAAGCTAATTCTTGAACCGTAAGTCCTAGACGCTCGATCTTGGCGGCATTCGTCTCAGCGCCACGCAATTAGTATAGGAGCACTGTGTTTGACTTCTCTGGATGTTTCCCAGGCGAGTTATTGACAAGTAAATCCTAGACGCTCGATCTTGGTTATTTTCGCTTTCGCGGCTGGCAGTAAAAGAACCATGTTTCTGTGAATAACTCCTGAACCGTAAGTCCTAGACGCTCGCTCTTGGCTGCATTCGATTCAGCTCGTGGCAGCCAGTCTAAAAAACACTATCTTGGACTTCTCTGCTTGTTTCCCAGGCGAGCAATTGGCAGCATTTTCAGAACCATGTTTCTGTGAATAACTCCTGAACCGTAAGTCCTAGACGCTCGCTCTTGGCTGCATTCGATTCAGCTCGTGGCAGCCAGTCTAAAAAACACTATCTTGGACTTCTCTGCATGTTTCCCAGGCGAGCAATTGGCAGCATGTTCAGAACCATGTTTCTGTGAATAACTCCTGAACCGTAAGTCCTAGACGCTCGCTCTTGGCTGCATTCGATTCAGCTCGTGGCAGCCAGTCTAAAAAACACTATCTTGGACTTCTCTGCATGTTTCCCAGGCGAGCAATTGGCAGCATGTTCAGAACCATGTTTCTGTGAATAACTCCTGAACCGTAAGTCCTAGACGCTCGCTCTTGGCTGCATTCGATTCAGCTCGTGGCAGCCAGTCTAAAAAACACTATCTTGGACTTCTCTGCATGTTTCCCAGGCGAGCAATTGGCAGCATGTTCAGAACCATGTTTCTGTGAATAACTCCTGAACCGTAAGTCCTAGACGCTCGCTCTTGGCTGCATTCGATTCAGCTCGTGGCAGCCAGTCTAAAAAACACTATCTTGGACTTCTCTGCATGTTTCCCAGGCGAGCAATTGGCAGCATGTTCAGAACCATGTTTCTGTGAATAACTCCTGAACCGTAAGTCCTAGACGCTCGCTCTTGGCTGCATTCGATTCAGCTCGTGGCAGCCAGTCTAAAAAACACTATCTTGGACTTCTCTGCATGTTTCCCAGGCGAGCAATTGGCAGCATGTTCAGAACCATGTTTCTGTGAATAACTCCTGAACCGTAAGTCCTAGACGCTCGCTCTTGGCTGCATTCGATTCAGCTCGTGGCAGCCAGTCTAAAAAACACTATCTTGGACTTCTCTGCATGTTCCTAAGGCAAATGTTTCTAAAGCTAATTCTTGAACCGTAAGTCCTAGACGCTCGATCTTGGCGGCATTCGTCTCAGCGCCAGGCAATTAGTATAGGAGCACTGTGTTTGACTTCTCTGGATGTTTCCCAGGCGAGTTATTGACAAGTAAATCCTAGACGCTCGATCTTGGTTATTTTCGCTTTCGCGGCTGGCAGTAAAAGAACCATGTTTCTGTGAATAACTCCTGAACCGTAAGTCCTAGACGCTCGCTCTTGGCTGCATTCGATTCAGCTCGTGGCAGCCAGTCTAAAAAACACTATCTTGGACTTCTCTGCATGTTTCCCAGGCGAGAAATTGGCAGCATGTTCAGAACCATGTTTCTGTGAATAACTCCTGAACCGTAAGTCCTAGACGCTCGATCTTGGCGGCATTCGTCTCAGCGCCTGGCAATTAGTATAGGAGCACTGTGTTTGACTTCTCTGGATGTTTCCCAGGCGAGTTATTGACAAGTAAATCCTAGACGCTCGATCTTGGTTATTTTCGCTTTCGCGGCTGGCAGTAAAAGAACCATGTTTCTGTGAATAACTCCTGAACCGTAAGTCCTAGACGCTCGCTCTTGGCTGCATTCGATTCAGCTCGTGGCAGCCAGTCTAAAAAACACTATCTTGGACTTCTCTGCATGTTTCCCAGGCGAGCAATTGTCAGCATGTTCAGAACCATGTTTCTGTGAATAACTCCTGAACCGTAAGTCCTAGACGCTCGCTCTTGGCTGCATTCGATTCAGCTCGTGGCAGCCAGTCTAAAAAACACTATCTTGGACTTCTCTGCATGTTTCCCAGGCGAGCAATTGGCAGCATGTTCAGAACCATGTTTCTGTGAATAACTCCTGAACCGTAAGTCCTAGACGCTCGCTCTTGGCTGCATTCGATTCAGCTCGTGGCAGCCAGTCTAAAAAACACTATCTTGGACTTCTCTGCATGTTTCCCAGGCGAGAAATTGGCAGCATGTTCAAAACCATGTTTCTGTGAATAACTCCTGAACCGTAAGTCCTAGACGCTCGATCTTGGCGGCATTCGTCTCAGCGCCTGGCAATTAGTATAGGAGCACTGTGTTTGACTTCTCTGGATGTTTCCCAGGCGAGTTATTGACAAGTAAATCCTAGACGCTCGATCTTGGTTATTTTCGCTTTCGCGGCTGGCAGTAAAAGAACCATGTTTCTGTGAATAACTCCTGAACCGTAAGTCCTAGACGCTCGCTCTTGGCTGCATTCGATTCAGCTCGTGGCAGCCAGTCTAAAAAACACTATCTTGGACTTCTCTGCATGTTTCCCAGGCGAGAAATTGGCAGCATGTTCAGAACCATGTTTCTGTGAATAACTCCTGAACCGTAAGTCCTAGACGCTCGATCTTGGCGGCATTCGTCTCAGCGCCTGGCAATTAGTATAGGAGCACTGTGTTTGACTTCTCTGGATGTTTCCCAGGCGAGTTATTGACAAGTAAATCCTAGACGCTCGATCTTGGTTATTTTCGCTTTCGCGGCTGGCAGTAAAAGAACCATGTTTCTGTGAATAACTCCTGAACCGTAAGTCCTAGACGCTCGCTCTTGGCTGCATTCGATTCAGCTCGTGGCAGCCAGTCTAAAAAACACTATCTTGGACTTCTCTGCATGTTTCCCAGGCGAGCAATTGGCAGCATGTTCAGAACCATGTTTCTGTGAATAACTCCTGAACCGTAAGTCCTAGACGCTCGCTCTTGGCTGCATTCGATTCAGCTCGTGGCAGCCAGTCTAAAAAACACTATCTTGGACTTCTCTGCATGTTTCCCAGACGAGCAATTGGCAGCATGTTCAGAACCATGTTTCTGTGAATAACTCCTGAACCGTAAGTCCTAGACGCTCGCTCTTGGCTGCATTCGATTCAGCTCGTGGCAGCCAGTCTAAAAAACACTATCTTGGACTTCTCTGCATGTTTCCCAGGCGAGAAATTGGCAGCATGTTCAGAACCATGTTTCTGTGAATAACTCCTGAACCGTAAGTCCTAGACGCTCGATCTTGGCGGCATTCGTCTCAGCGCCTGGCAATTAGTATAGGAGCACTGTGTTTGACTTCTCTGGATGTTTCCCAGGCGAGTTATTGACAAGTAAATCCTAGACGCTCGATCTTGGTTATTTTCGCTTTCGCGGCTGGCAGTAAAAGAACCATGTTTCTGTGAATAACTCCTGAACCGTAAGTCCTAGACGCTCGCTCTTGGCTGCATTCGATTCAGCTCGTGGCAGCCAGTCTAAAAAACACTATCTTGGACTTCTCTGCATGTTTCCCAGGCGAGAAATTGGCAGCATGTTCAGAACCATGTTTCTGTGAATAACTCCTGAACCGTAAGTCCTAGACGCTCGATCTTGGCGGCATTCGTCGCAGCGCCTGGCAATTAGTATAGGAGCACTGTGTTTGACTTCTCTGGATGTTTCCCAGGCGAGTTATTGACAAGTAAATCCTAGACGCTCGATCTTGGTTATTTTCGCTTTCGCGGCTGGCAGTAAAAGAACCATGTTTCTGTGAATAACTCCTGAACCGTAAGTCCTAGACGCTCGCTCTTGGCTGCATTCGATTCAGCTCGTGGCAGCCAGTCTAAAAAACACTATCTTGGACTTCTCTGCATGTTTCCCAGGCGAGCAATTGGCAGCATGTTCAGAACCATGTTTCTGTGAATAACTCCTGAACCGTAAGTCCTAGACGCTCGCTCTTGGCTGCATTCGATTCAGCTCGTGGCAGCCAGTCTAAAAAACACTATCTTGGACTTCTCTGCATGTTCCTAAGGCAAATGTTTCTAAAGCTAATTCTTGAACCGTAAGTCCTAGACGCTCGATCTTGGCGGCATTCGTCTCAGCGCCACGCAATTAGTATAGGAGCACTGTGTTTGACTTCTCTGGATGTTTCCCAGGCGAGTTATTGACAAGTAAATCCTAGACGCTCGATCTTGGTTATTTTCGCTTTCGCGGCTGGCAGTAAAAGAACCATGTTTCTGTGAATAACTCCTGAACCGTAAGTCCTAGACGCTCGCTCTTGGCTGCATTCGATTCAGCTCGTGGCAGCCAGTCTAAAAAACACTATCTTGGACTTCTCTGCTTGTTTCCCAGGCGAGCAATTGGCAGCATTTTCAGAACCATGTTTCTGTGAATAACTCCTGAACCGTAAGTCCTAGACGCTCGCTCTTGGCTGCATTCGATTCAGCTCGTGGCAGCCAGTCTAAAAAACACTATCTTGGACTTCTCTGCATGTTTCCCAGGCGAGCAATTGTCAGCATGTTCAGAACCATGTTTCTGTGAATAACTCCTGAACCGTAAGTCCTAGACGCTCGCTCTTGGCTGCATTCGATTCAGCTCGTGGCAGCCAGTCTAAAAAACACTATCTTGGACTTCTCTGCATGTTTCCCAGGCGAGCAATTGGCAGCATGTTCAGAACCATGTTTCTGTGAATAACTCCTGAACCGTAAGTCCTAGACGCTCGCTCTTGGCTGCATTCGATTCAGCTCGTGGCAGCCAGTCTAAAAAACACTATCTTGGACTTCTCTGCATGTTTCCCAGGCGAGCAATTGGCAGCATGTTCAGAACCATGTTTCTGTGAATAACTCCTGAACCGTAAGTCCTAGACGCTCGCTCTTGGCTGCATTCGATTCAGCTCGTGGCAGCCAGTCTAAAAAACACTATCTTGGACTTCTCTGCATGTTTCCCAGGCGAGCAATTGGCAGCATGTTCAGAACCATGTTTCTGTGAATAACTCCTGAACCGTAAGTCCTAGACGCTCGCTCTTGGCTGCATTCGATTCAGCTCGTGGCAGCCAGTCTAAAAAACACTATCTTGGACTTCTCTGCATGTTCCTAAGGCAAATGTTTCTAAAGCTAATTCTTGAACCGTAAGTCCTAGACGCTCGATCTTGGCGGCATTCGTCTCAGCGCCACGCAATTAGTATAGGAGCACTGTGTTTGACTTCTCTGGATGTTTCCCAGGCGAGTTATTGACAAGTAAATCCTAGACGCTCGATCTTGGTTATTTTCGCTTTCGCGGCTGGCAGTAAAAGAACCATGTTTCTGTGAATAACTCCTGAACCGTAAGTCCTAGACGCTCGCTCTTGGCTGCATTCGATTCAGCTCGTGGCAGCCAGTCTAAAAAACACTATCTTGGACTTCTCTGCATGTTTCCCAGGCGAGCAATTGGCAGCATGTTCAGAACCATGTTTCTGTGAATAACTCCTGAACCGTAAGTCCTAGACGCTCGCTCTTGGCTGCATTCGATTCAGCTCGTGGCAGCCAGTCTAAAAAACACTATCTTGGACTTCTCTGCATGTTTCCCAGGCGAGCAATTGGCAGCATGTTCAGAACCATGTTTCTGTGAATAACTCCTGAACCGTAAGTCCTAGACGCTCGCTCTTGGCTGCATTCGATTCAGCTCGTGGCAGCCAGTCTAAAAAACACTATCTTGGACTTCTCTGCATGTTCCTAAGGCAAATGTTTCTAAAGCTAATTCTTGAACCGTAAGTCCTAGACGCTCGATCTTGGCGGCATTCGTCTCAGCGCCACGCAATTAGTATAGGAGCACTGTGTTTGACTTCTCTGGATGTTTCCCAGGCGAGTTATTGACAAGTAAATCCTAGACGCTCGATCTTGGTTATTTTCGCTTTCGCGGCTGGCAGTAAAAGAACCATGTTTCTGTGAATAACTCCTGAACCGTAAGTCCTAGACGCTCGCTCTTGGCTGCATTCGATTCAGCTCGTGGCAGCCAGTCTAAAAAACACTATCTTGGACTTCTCTGCTTGTTTCCCAGGCGAGCAATTGGCAGCATTTTCAGAACCATGTTTCTGTGAATAACTCCTGAACCGTAAGTCCTAGACGCTCGCTCTTGGCTGCATTCGATTCAGCTCGTGGCAGCCAGTCTAAAAAACACTATCTTGGACTTCTCTGCATGTTTCCCAGGCGAGCAATTGTCAGCATGTTCAGAACCATGTTTCTGTGAATAACTCCTGAACCGTAAGTCCTAGACGCTCGCTCTTGGCTGCATTCGATTCAGCTCGTGGCAGCCAGTCTAAAAAACACTATCTTGGACTTCTCTGCATGTTTCCCAGGCGAGCAATTGGCAGCATGTTCAGAACCATGTTTCTGTGAATAACTCCTGAACCGTAAGTCCTAGACGCTCGCTCTTGGCTGCATTCGATTCAGCTCGTGGCAGCCAGTCTAAAAAACACTATCTTGGACTTCTCTGCATGTTTCCCAGGCGAGAAATTGGCAGCATGTTCAGAACCATGTTTCTGTGAATAACTCCTGAACCGTAAGTCCTAGACGCTCGCTCTTGGCTGCATTCGATTCAGCTCGTGGCAGCCAGTCTAAAAAACACTATCTTGGACTTCTCTGCATGTTTCCCAGGCGAGCAATTGGCAGCATGTTCAGAACCATGTTTCTGTGAATAACTCCTGAACCGTAAGTCCTAGACGCTCGCTCTTGGCTGCATTCGATTCAGCTCGTGGCAGCCAGTCTAAAAAACACTATCTTGGACTTCTCTGCATGTTTCCCAGGCGAGAAATTGGCAGCATGTTCAAAACCATGTTTCTGTGAATAACTCCTGAACCGTAAGTCCTAGACGCTCGATCTTGGCGGCATTCGTCTCAGCGCCTGGCAATTAGTATAGGAGCACTGTGTTTGACTTCTCTGGATGTTTCCCAGGCGAGTTATTGACAAGTAAATCCTAGACGCTCGATCTTGGTTATTTTCGCTTTCGCGGCTGGCAGTAAAAGAACCATGTTTCTGTGAATAACTCCTGAACCGTAAGTCCTAGACGCTCGCTCTTGGCTGCATTCGATTCAGCTCGTGGCAGCCAGTCTAAAAAACACTATCTTGGACTTCTCTGCATGTTTCCCAGGCGAGAAATTGGCAGCATGTTCAGAACCATGTTTCTGTGAATAACTCCTGAACCGTAAGTCCTAGACGCTCGATCTTGGCGGCATTCGTCTCAGCGCCTGGCAATTAGTATAGGAGCACTGTGTTTGACTTCTCTGGATGTTTCCCAGGCGAGTTATTGACAAGTAAATCCTAGACGCTCGATCTTGGTTATTTTCGCTTTCGCGGCTGGCAGTAAAAGAACCATGTTTCTGTGAATAACTCCTGAACCGTAAGTCCTAGACGCTCGCTCTTGGCTGCATTCGATTCAGCTCGTGGCAGCCAGTCTAAAAAACACTATCTTGGACTTCTCTGCATGTTTCCCAGGCGAGCAATTGGCAGCATGTTCAGAACCATGTTTCTGTGAATAACTCCTGAACCGTAAGTCCTAGACGCTCGCTCTTGGCTGCATTCGATTCAGCTCGTGGCAGCCAGTCTAAAAAACACTATCTTGGACTTCTCTGCATGTTTCCCAGACGAGCAATTGGCAGCATGTTCAGAACCATGTTTCTGTGAATAACTCCTGAACCGTAAGTCCTAGACGCTCGCTCTTGGCTGCATTCGATTCAGCTCGTGGCAGCCAGTCTAAAAAACACTATCTTGGACTTCTCTGCATGTTTCCCAGGCGAGCAATTGGCAGCATGTTCAGAACCATGTTTCTGTGAATAACTCCTGAACCGTAAGTCCTAGACGCTCGCTCTTGGCTGCATTCGATTCAGCTCGTGGCAGCCAGTCTAAAAAACACTATCTTGGACTTCTCTGCATGTTTCCCAGGCGAGCAATTGGCAGCATGTTCAGAACCATGTTTCTGTGAATAACTCCTGAACCGTAAGTCCTAGACGCTCGCTCTTGGCTGCATTCGATTCAGCTCGTGGCAGCCAGTCTAAAAAACACTATCTTGGACTTCTCTGCATGTTCCTAAGGCAAATGTTTCTAAAGCTAATTCTTGAACCGTAAGTCCTAGACGCTCGATCTTGGCGGCATTCGTCTCAGCGCCACGCAATTAGTATAGGAGCACTGTGTTTGACTTCTCTGGATGTTTCCCAGGCGAGTTATTGACAAGTAAATCCTAGACGCTCGAACTTGGTTATTTTCGCTTTCGCGGCTGGCAGTAAAAGAACCATGTTTCTGTGAATAACTCCTGAACCGTAAGTCCTAGACGCTCGCTCTTGGCTGCATTCGATTCAGCTCGTGGCAGCCAGTCTAAAAAACACTATCTTGGACTTCTCTGCTTGTTTCCCAGGCGAGCAATTGGCAGCATTTTCAGAACCATGTTTCTGTGAATAACTCCTGAACCGTAAGTCCTAGACGCTCGCTCTTGGCTGCATTCGATTCAGCTCGTGGCAGCCAGTCTAAAAAACACTATCTTGGACTTCTCTGCATGTTTCCCAGGCGAGCAATTGTCAGCATGTTCAGAACCATGTTTCTGTGAATAACTCCTGAACCGTAAGTCCTAGACGCTCGCTCTTGGCTGCATTCGATTCAGCTCGTGGCAGCCAGTCTAAAAAACACTATCTTGGACTTCTCTGCATGTTTCCCAGGCGAGCAATTGGCAGCATGTTCAGAACCATGTTTCTGTGAATAACTCCTGAACCGTAAGTCCTAGACGCTCGCTCTTGGCTGCATTCGATTCAGCTCGTGGCAGCCAGTCTAAAAAACACTATCTTGGACTTCTCTGCATGTTTCCCAGGCGAGCAATTGGCAGCATGTTCAGAACCATGTTTCTGTGAATAACTCCTGAACCGTAAGTCCTAGACGCTCGCTCTTGGCTGCATTCGATTCAGCTCGTGGCAGCCAGTCTAAAAAACACTATCTTGGACTTCTCTGCATGTTTCCCAGGCGAGCAATTGGCAGCATGTTCAGAACCATGTTTCTGTGAATAACTCCTGAACCGTAAGTCCTAGACGCTCGCTCTTGGCTGCATTCGATTCAGCTCGTGGCAGCCAGTCTAAAAAACACTATCTTGGACTTCTCTGCATGTTTCCCAGGCGAGCAATTGGCAGCATGTTCAGAACCATGTTTCTGTGAATAACTCCTGAACCGTAAGTCCTAGACGCTCGCTCTTGGCTGCATTCGATTCAGCTCGTGGCAGCCAGTCTAAAAAACACTATCTTGGACTTCTCTGCATGTTTCCCAGGCGAGCAATTGGCAGCATGTTCAGAACCATGTTTCTGTGAATAACTCCTGAACCGTAAGTCCTAGACGCTCGCTCTTGGCTGCATTCGATTCAGCTCGTGGCAGCCAGTCTAAAAAACACTATCTTGGACTTCTCTGCATGTTCCTAAGGCAAATGTTTCTAAAGCTAATTCTTGAACCGTAAGTCCTAGACGCTCGATCTTGGCGGCATTCGTCTCAGCGCCACGCAATTAGTATAGGAGCACTGTGTTTGACTTCTCTGGATGTTTCCCAGGCGAGTTATTGACAAGTAAATCCTAGACGCTCGATCTTGGTTATTTTCGCTTTCGCGGCTGGCAGTAAAAGAACCATGTTTCTGTGAATAACTCCTGAACCGTAAGTCCTAGACGCTCGCTCTTGGCTGCATTCGATTCAGCTCGTGGCAGCCAGTCTAAAAAACACTATCTTGGACTTCTCTGCTTGTTTCCCAGGCGAGCAATTGGCAGCATTTTCAGAACCATGTTTCTGTGAATAACTCCTGAACCGTAAGTCCTAGACGCTCGCTCTTGGCTGCATTCGATTCAGCTCGTGGCAGCCAGTCTAAAAAACACTATCTTGGACTTCTCTGCATGTTTCCCAGGCGAGCAATTGGCAGCATGTTCAGAACCATGTTTCTGTGAATAACTCCTGAACCGTAAGTCCTAGACGCTCGCTCTTGGCTGCATTCGATTCAGCTCGTGGCAGCCAGTCTAAAAAACACTATCTTGGACTTCTCTGCATGTTTCCCAGGCGAGCAATTGGCAGCATGTTCAGAACCATGTTTCTGTGAATAACTCCTGAACCGTAAGTCCTAGACGCTCGCTCTTGGCTGCATTCGATTCAGCTCGTGGCAGCCAGTCTAAAAAACACTATCTTGGACTTCTCTGCATGTTTCCCAGGCGAGCAATTGGCAGCATGTTCAGAACCATGTTTCTGTGAATAACTCCTGAACCGTAAGTCCTAGACGCTCGCTCTTGGCTGCATTCGATTCAGCTCGTGGCAGCCAGTCTAAAAAACACTATCTTGGACTTCTCTGCATGTTTCCCAGGCGAGCAATTGGCAGCATGTTCAGAACCATGTTTCTGTGAATAACTCCTGAACCGTAAGTCCTAGACGCTCGCTCTTGGCTGCATTCGATTCAGCTCGTGGCAGCCAGTCTAAAAAACACTATCTTGGACTTCTCTGCATGTTTCCCAGGCGAGCAATTGGCAGCATGTTCAGAACCATGTTTCTGTGAATAACTCCTGAACCGTAAGTCCTAGACGCTCGCTCTTGGCTGCATTCGATTCAGCTCGTGGCAGCCAGTCTAAAAAACACTATCTTGGACTTCTCTGCATGTTCCTAAGGCAAATGTTTCTAAAGCTAATTCTTGAACCGTAAGTCCTAGACGCTCGATCTTGGCGGCATTCGTCTCAGCGCCAGGCAATTAGTATAGGAGCACTGTGTTTGACTTCTCTGGATGTTTCCCAGGCGAGTTATTGACAAGTAAATCCTAGACGCTCGATCTTGGTTATTTTCGCTTTCGCGGCTGGCAGTAAAAGAACCATGTTTCTGTGAATAACTCCTGAACCGTAAGTCCTAGACGCTCGCTCTTGGCTGCATTCGATTCAGCTCGTGGCAGCCAGTCTAAAAAACACTATCTTGGACTTCTCTGCATGTTTCCCAGGCGAGCAATTGGCAGCATGTTCAGAACCATGTTTCTGTGAATAACTCCTGAACCGTAAGTCCTAGACGCTCGCTCTTGGCTGCATTCGATTCAGCTCGTGGCAGCCAGTCTAAAAAACACTATCTTGGACTTCTCTGCATGTTTCCCAGGCGAGCAATTGGCAGCATGTTCAGAACCATGTTTCTGTGAATAACTCCTGAACCGTAAGTCCTAGACGCTCGCTCTTGGCTGCATTCGATTCAGCTCGTGGCAGCCAGTCTAAAAAACACTATCTTGGACTTCTCTGCATGTTCCTAAGGCAAATGTTTCTAAAGCTAATTCTTGAACCGTAAGTCCTAGACGCTCGATCTTGGCGGCATTCGTCTCAGCGCCACGCAATTAGTATAGGAGCACTGTGTTTGACTTCTCTGGATGTTTCCCAGGCGAGTTATTGACAAGTAAATCCTAGACGCTCGATCTTGGTTATTTTCGCTTTCGCGGCTGGCAGTAAAAGAACCATGTTTCTGTGAATAACTCCTGAACCGTAAGTCCTAGACGCTCGCTCTTGGCTGCATTCGATTCAGCTCGTGGCAGCCAGTCTAAAAAACACTATCTTGGACTTCTCTGCTTGTTTCCCAGGCGAGCAATTGGCAGCATTTTCAGAACCATGTTTCTGTGAATAACTCCTGAACCGTAAGTCCTAGACGCTCGCTCTTGGCTGCATTCGATTCAGCTCGTGGCAGCCAGTCTAAAAAACACTATCTTGGACTTCTCTGCATGTTTCCCAGGCGAGCAATTGTCAGCATGTTCAGAACCATGTTTCTGTGAATAACTCCTGAACCGTAAGTCCTAGACGCTCGCTCTTGGCTGCATTCGATTCAGCTCGTGGCAGCCAGTCTAAAAAACACTATCTTGGACTTCTCTGCATGTTTCCCAGGCGAGCAATTGGCAGCATGTTCAGAACCATGTTTCTGTGAATAACTCCTGAACCGTAAGTCCTAGACGCTCGCTCTTGGCTGCATTCGATTCAGCTCGTGGCAGCCAGTCTAAAAAACACTATCTTGGACTTCTCTGCATGTTTCCCAGGCGGGAAATTGGCAGCATGTTCAGAACCATGTTTCTGTGAATAACTCCTGAACCGTAAGTCCTAGACGCTCGCTCTTGGCTGCATTCGATTCAGCTCGTGGCAGCCAGTCTAAAAAACACTATCTTGGACTTCTCTGCATGTTTCCCAGGCGAGCAATTGGCAGCATGTTCAGAACCATGTTTCTGTGAATAACTCCTGAACCGTAAGTCCTAGACGCTCGCTCTTGGCTGCATTCGATTCAGCTCGTGGCAGCCAGTCTAAAAAACACTATCTTGGACTTCTCTGCATGTTTCCCAGGCGAGAAATTGGCAGCATGTTCAAAACCATGTTTCTGTGAATAACTCCTGAACCGTAAGTCCTAGACGCTCGATCTTGGCGGCATTCGTCTCAGCGCCTGGCAATTAGTATAGGAGCACTGTGTTTGACTTCTCTGGATGTTTCCCAGGCGAGTTATTGACAAGTAAATCCTAGACGCTCGATCTTGGTTATTTTCGCTTTCGCGGCTGGCAGTAAAAGAACCATGTTTCTGTGAATAACTCCTGAACCGTAAGTCCTAGACGCTCGCTCTTGGCTGTATTCGATTCAGCTCGTGGCAGCCAGTCTAAAAAACACTATCTTGGACTTCTCTGCATGTTTCCCAGGCGAGAAATTGGCAGCATGTTCAGAACCATGTTTCTGTGAATAACTCCTGAACCGTAAGTCCTAGACGCTCGATCTTGGCGGCATTCGTCTCAGCGCCTGGCAATTAGTATAGGAGCACTGTGTTTGACTTCTCTGGATGTTTCCCAGGCGAGTTATTGACAAGTAAATCCTAGACGCTCGATCTTGGTTATTTTCGCTTTCGCGGCTGGCAGTAAAAGAACCATGTTTCTGTGAATAACTCCTGAACCGTAAGTCCTAGACGCTCGCTCTTGGCTGCATTCGATTCAGCTCGTGGCAGCCAGTCTAAAAAACACTATCTTGGACTTCTCTGCATGTTTCCCAGGCGAGCAATTGGCAGCATGTTCAGAACCATGTTTCTGTGAATAACTCCTGAACCGTAAGTCCTAGACGCTCGCTCTTGGCTGCATTCGATTCAGCTCGTGGCAGCCAGTCTAAAAAACACTATCTTGGACTTCTCTGCATGTTTCCCAGACGAGCAATTGGCAGCATGTTCAGAACCATGTTTCTGTGAATAACTCCTGAACCGTAAGTCCTAGACGCTCGCTCTTGGCTGCATTCGATTCAGCTCGTGGCAGCCAGTCTAAAAAACACTATCTTGGACTTCTCTGCATGTTTCCCAGGCGAGCAATTGGCAGCATGTTCAGAACCATGTTTCTGTGAATAACTCCTGAACCGTAAGTCCTAGACGCTCGCTCTTGGCTGCATTCGATTCAGCTCGTGGCAGCCAGTCTAAAAAACACTATCTTGGACTTCTCTGCATGTTTCCCAGGCGAGCAATTGGCAGCATGTTCAGAACCATGTTTCTGTGAATAACTCCTGAACCGTAAGTCCTAGACGCTCGCTCTTGGCTGCATTCGATTCAGCTCGTGGCAGCCAGTCTAAAAAACACTATCTTGGACTTCTCTGCATGTTCCTAAGGCAAATGTTTCTAAAGCTAATTCTTGAACCGTAAGTCCTAGACGCTCGATCTTGGCGGCATTCGTCTCAGCGCCACGCAATTAGTATAGGAGCACTGTGTTTGACTTCTCTGGATGTTTCCCAGGCGAGTTATTGACAAGTAAATCCTAGACGCTCGATCTTGGTTATTTTCGCTTTCGCGGCTGGCAGTAAAAGAACCATGTTTCTGTGAATAACTCCTGAACCGTAAGTCCTAGACGCTCGCTCTTGGCTGCATTCGATTCAGCTCGTGGCAGCCAGTCTAAAAAACACTATCTTGGACTTCTCTGCTTGTTTCCCAGGCGAGCAATTGGCAGCATTTTCAGAACCATGTTTCTGTGAATAACTCCTGAACCGTAAGTCCTAGACGCTCGCTCTTGGCTGCATTCGATTCAGCTCGTGGCAGCCAGTCTAAAAAACACTATCTTGGACTTCTCTGCATGTTTCCCAGGCGAGCAATTGTCAGCATGTTCAGAACCATGTTTCTGTGAATAACTCCTGAACCGTAAGTCCTAGACGCTCGCTCTTGGCTGCATTCGATTCAGCTCGTGGCAGCCAGTCTAAAAAACACTATCTTGGACTTCTCTGCATGTTTCCCAGGCGAGCAATTGGCAGCATGTTCAGAACCATGTTTCTGTGAATAACTCCTGAACCGTAAGTCCTAGACGCTCGCTCTTGGCTGCATTCGATTCAGCTCGTGGCAGCCAGTCTAAAAAACACTATCTTGGACTTCTCTGCATGTTTCCCAGGCGAGAAATTGGCAGCATGTTCAGAACCATGTTTCTGTGAATAACTCCTGAACCGTAAGTCCTAGACGCTCGCTCTTGGCTGCATTCGATTCAGCTCGTGGCAGCCAGTCTAAAAAACACTATCTTGGACTTCTCTGCATGTTTCCCAGGCGAGCAATTGGCAGCATGTTCAGAACCATGTTTCTGTGAATAACTCCTGAACCGTAAGTCCTAGACGCTCGCTCTTGGCTGCATTCGATTCAGCTCGTGGCAGCCAGTCTAAAAAACACTATCTTGGACTTCTCTGCATGTTTCCCAGGCGAGAAATTGGCAGCATGTTCAAAACCATGTTTCTGTGAATAACTCCTGAACCGTAAGTCCTAGACGCTCGATCTTGGCGGCATTCGTCTCAGCGCCTGGCAATTAGTATAGGAGCACTGTGTTTGACTTCTCTGGATGTTTCCCAGGCGAGTTATTGACAAGTAAATCCTAGACGCTCGATCTTGGTTATTTTCGCTTTCGCGGCTGGCAGTAAAAGAACCATGTTTCTGTGAATAACTCCTGAACCGTAAGTCCTAGACGCTCGCTCTTGGCTGCATTCGATTCAGCTCGTGGCAGCCAGTCTAAAAAACACTATCTTGGACTTCTCTGCATGTTTCCCAGGCGAGAAATTGGCAGCATGTTCAGAACCATGTTTCTGTGAATAACTCCTGAACCGTAAGTCCTAGACGCTCGATCTTGGCGGCATTCGTCTCAGCGCCTGGCAATTAGTATAGGAGCACTGTGTTTGACTTCTCTGGATGTTTCCCAGGCGAGTTATTGACAAGTAAATCCTAGACGCTCGATCTTGGTTATTTTCGCTTTCGCGGCTGGCAGTAAAAGAACCATGTTTCTGTGAATAACTCCTGAACCGTAAGTCCTAGACGCTCGCTCTTGGCTGCATTCGATTCAGCTCGTGGCAGCCAGTCTAAAAAACACTATCTTGGACTTCTCTGCATGTTTCCCAGGCGAGCAATTGGCAGCATGTTCAGAACCATGTTTCTGTGAATAACTCCTGAACCGTAAGTCCTAGACGCTCGCTCTTGGCTGCATTCGATTCAGCTCGTGGCAGCCAGTCTAAAAAACACTATCTTGGACTTCTCTGCATGTTTCCCAGACGAGCAATTGGCAGCATGTTCAGAACCATGTTTCTGTGAATAACTCCTGAACCGTAAGTCCTAGACGCTCGCTCTTGGCTGCATTCGATTCAGCTCGTGGCAGCCAGTCTAAAAAACACTATCTTGGACTTCTCTGCATGTTTCCCAGGCGAGCAATTGGCAGCATGTTCAGAACCATGTTTCTGTGAATAACTCCTGAACCGTAAGTCCTAGACGCTCGCTCTTGGCTGCATTCGATTCAGCTCGTGGCAGCCAGTCTAAAAAACACTATCTTGGACTTCTCTGCATGTTTCCCAGGCGAGCAATTGGCAGCATGTTCAGAACCATGTTTCTGTGAATAACTCCTGAACCGTAAGTCCTAGACGCTCGCTCTTGGCTGCATTCGATTCAGCTCGTGGCAGCCAGTCTAAAAAACACTATCTTGGACTTCTCTGCATGTTCCTAAGGCAAATGTTTCTAAAGCTAATTCTTGAACCGTAAGTCCTAGACGCTCGATCTTGGCGGCATTCGTCTCAGCGCCACGCAATTAGTATAGGAGCACTGTGTTTGACTTCTCTGGATGTTTCCCAGGCGAGTTATTGACAAGTAAATCCTAGACGCTCGAACTTGGTTATTTTCGCTTTCGCGGCTGGCAGTAAAAGAACCATGTTTCTGTGAATAACTCCTGAACCGTAAGTCCTAGACGCTCGCTCTTGGCTGCATTCGATTCAGCTCGTGGCAGCCAGTCTAAAAAACACTATCTTGGACTTCTCTGCTTGTTTCCCAGGCGAGCAATTGGCAGCATTTTCAGAACCATGTTTCTGTGAATAACTCCTGAACCGTAAGTCCTAGACGCTCGCTCTTGGCTGCATTCGATTCAGCTCGTGGCAGCCAGTCTAAAAAACACTATCTTGGACTTCTCTGCATGTTTCCCAGGCGAGCAATTGTCAGCATGTTCAGAACCATGTTTCTGTGAATAACTCCTGAACCGTAAGTCCTAGACGCTCGCTCTTGGCTGCATTCGATTCAGCTCGTGGCAGCCAGTCTAAAAAACACTATCTTGGACTTCTCTGCATGTTTCCCAGGCGAGCAATTGGCAGCATGTTCAGAACCATGTTTCTGTGAATAACTCCTGAACCGTAAGTCCTAGACGCTCGCTCTTGGCTGCATTCGATTCAGCTCGTGGCAGCCAGTCTAAAAAACACTATCTTGGACTTCTCTGCATGTTTCCCAGGCGAGCAATTGGCAGCATGTTCAGAACCATGTTTCTGTGAATAACTCCTGAACCGTAAGTCCTAGACGCTCGCTCTTGGCTGCATTCGATTCAGCTCGTGGCAGCCAGTCTAAAAAACACTATCTTGGACTTCTCTGCATGTTTCCCAGGCGAGCAATTGGCAGCATGTTCAGAACCATGTTTCTGTGAATAACTCCTGAACCGTAAGTCCTAGACGCTCGCTCTTGGCTGCATTCGATTCAGCTCGTGGCAGCCAGTCTAAAAAACACTATCTTGGACTTCTCTGCATGTTTCCCAGGCGAGCAATTGGCAGCATGTTCAGAACCATGTTTCTGTGAATAACTCCTGAACCGTAAGTCCTAGACGCTCGCTCTTGGCTGCATTCGATTCAGCTCGTGGCAGCCAGTCTAAAAAACACTATCTTGGACTTCTCTGCATGTTTCCCAGGCGAGCAATTGGCAGCATGTTCAGAACCATGTTTCTGTGAATAACTCCTGAACCGTAAGTCCTAGACGCTCGCTCTTGGCTGCATTCGATTCAGCTCGTGGCAGCCAGTCTAAAAAACACTATCTTGGACTTCTCTGCATGTTTCCCAGGCGAGCAATTGGCAGCATGTTCAGAACCATGTTTCTGTGAATAACTCCTGAACCGTAAGTCCTAGACGCTCGCTCTTGGCTGCATTCGATTCAGCTCGTGGCAGCCAGTCTAAAAAACACTATCTTGGACTTCTCTGCATGTTCCTAAGGCAAATGTTTCTAAAGCTAATTCTTGAACCGTAAGTCCTAGACGCTCGATCTTGGCGGCATTCGTCTCAGCGCCACGCAATTAGTATAGGAGCACTGTGTTTGACTTCTCTGGATGTTTCCCAGGCGAGTTATTGACAAGTAAATCCTAGACGCTCGATCTTGGTTATTTTCGCTTTCGCGGCTGGCAGTAAAAGAACCATGTTTCTGTGAATAACTCCTGAACCGTAAGTCCTAGACGCTCGCTCTTGGCTGCATTCGATTCAGCTCGTGGCAGCCAGTCTAAAAAACACTATCTTGGACTTCTCTGCTTGTTTCCCAGGCGAGCAATTGGCAGCATTTTCAGAACCATGTTTCTGTGAATAACTCCTGAACCGTAAGTCCTAGACGCTCGCTCTTGGCTGCATTCGATTCAGCTCGTGGCAGCCAGTCTAAAAAACACTATCTTGGACTTCTCTGCATGTTTCCCAGGCGAGCAATTGGCAGCATGTTCAGAACCATGTTTCTGTGAATAACTCCTGAACCGTAAGTCCTAGACGCTCGCTCTTGGCTGCATTCGATTCAGCTCGTGGCAGCCAGTCTAAAAAACACTATCTTGGACTTCTCTGCATGTTTCCCAGGCGAGCAATTGGCAGCATGTTCAGAACCATGTTTCTGTGAATAACTCCTGAACCGTAAGTCCTAGACGCTCGCTCTTGGCTGCATTCGATTCAGCTCGTGGCAGCCAGTCTAAAAAACACTATCTTGGACTTCTCTGCATGTTTCCCAGGCGAGCAATTGGCAGCATGTTCAGAACCATGTTTCTGTGAATAACTCCTGAACCGTAAGTCCTAGACGCTCGCTCTTGGCTGCATTCGATTCAGCTCGTGGCAGCCAGTCTAAAAAACACTATCTTGGACTTCTCTGCATGTTTCCCAGGCGAGCAATTGGCAGCATGTTCAGAACCATGTTTCTGTGAATAACTCCTGAACCGTAAGTCCTAGACGCTCGCTCTTGGCTGCATTCGATTCAGCTCGTGGCAGCCAGTCTAAAAAACACTATCTTGGACTTCTCTGCATGTTTCCCAGGCGAGCAATTGGCAGCATGTTCAGAACCATGTTTCTGTGAATAACTCCTGAACCGTAAGTCCTAGACGCTCGCTCTTGGCTGCATTCGATTCAGCTCGTGGCAGCCAGTCTAAAAAACACTATCTTGGACTTCTCTGCATGTTCCTAAGGCAAATGTTTCTAAAGCTAATTCTTGAACCGTAAGTCCTAGACGCTCGATCTTGGCGGCATTCGTCTCAGCGCCAGGCAATTAGTATAGGAGCACTGTGTTTGACTTCTCTGGATGTTTCCCAGGCGAGTTATTGACAAGTAAATCCTAGACGCTCGATCTTGGTTATTTTCGCTTTCGCGGCTGGCAGTAAAAGAACCATGTTTCTGTGAATAACTCCTGAACCGTAAGTCCTAGACGCTCGCTCTTGGCTGCATTCGATTCAGCTCGTGGCAGCCAGTCTAAAAAACACTATCTTGGACTTCTCTGCATGTTTCCCAGGCGAGCAATTGGCAGCATGTTCAGAACCATGTTTCTGTGAATAACTCCTGAACCGTAAGTCCTAGACGCTCGCTCTTGGCTGCATTCGATTCAGCTCGTGGCAGCCAGTCTAAAAAACACTATCTTGGACTTCTCTGCATGTTTCCCAGGCGAGCAATTGGCAGCATGTTCAGAACCATGTTTCTGTGAATAACTCCTGAACCGTAAGTCCTAGACGCTCGCTCTTGGCTGCATTCGATTCAGCTCGTGGCAGCCAGTCTAAAAAACACTATCTTGGACTTCTCTGCTGTTTCCCAGGCGAGCAATTGGCAGCATGTTCAGAACCATGTTTCTGTGAATAACTCCTGAACCGTAAGTCCTAGACGCTCGCTCTTGGCTGCATTCGATTCAGCTCGTGGCAGCCAGTCTAAAAAACACTATCTTGGACTTCTCTGCATGTTTCCCAGGCGAGCAATTGGCAGCATGTTCAGAACCATGTTTCTGTGAATAACTCCTGAACCGTAAGTCCTAGACGCTCGCTCTTGGCTGCATTCGATTCAGCTCGTGGCAGCCAGTCTAAAAAACACTATCTTGGACTTCTCTGCATGTTCCTAAGGCAAATGTTTCTAAAGCTAATTCTTGAACCGTAAGTCCTAGACGCTCGATCTTGGCGGCATTCGTCTCAGCGCCAGGCAATTAGTATAGGAGCACTGTGTTTGACTTCTCTGGATGTTTCCCAGGCGAGTTATTGACAAGTAAATCCTAGACGCTCGATCTTGGTTATTTTCGCTTTCGCGGCTGGCAGTAAAAGAACCATGTTTCTGTGAATAACTCCTGAACCGTAAGTCCTAGACGCTCGCTCTTGGCTGCATTCGATTCAGCTCGTGGCAGCCAGTCTAAAAAACACTATCTTGGACTTCTCTGCATGTTTCCCAGGCGAGCAATTGGCAGCATGTTCAGAACCATGTTTCTGTGAATAACTCCTGAACCGTAAGTCCTAGACGCTCGCTCTTGGCTGCATTCGATTCAGCTCGTGGCAGCCAGTCTAAAAAACACTATCTTGGACTTCTCTGCATGTTTCCCAGGCGAGCAATTGGCAGCATGTTCAGAACCATGTTTCTGTGAATAACTCCTGAACCGTAAGTCCTAGACGCTCGCTCTTGGCTGCATTCGATTCAGCTCGTGGCAGCCAGTCTAAAAAACACTATCTTGGACTTCTCTGCATGTTCCTAAGGCAAATGTTTCTAAAGCTAATTCTTGAACCGTAAGTCCTAGACGCTCGATCTTGGCGGCATTCGTCTCAGCGCCACGCAATTAGTATAGGAGCACTGTGTTTGACTTCTCTGGATGTTTCCCAGGCGAGTTATTGACAAGTAAATCCTAGACGCTCGATCTTGGTTATTTTCGCTTTCGCGGCTGGCAGTAAAAGAACCATGTTTCTGTGAATAACTCCTGAACCGTAAGTCCTAGACGCTCGCTCTTGGCTGCATTCGATTCAGCTCGTGGCAGCCAGTCTAAAAAACACTATCTTGGACTTCTCTGCATGTTTCCCAGGCGAGCAATTGTCAGCATGTTCAGAACCATGTTTCTGTGAATAACTCCTGAACCGTAAGTCCTAGACGCTCGCTCTTGGCTGCATTCGATTCAGCTCGTGGCAGCCAGTCTAAAAAACACTATCTTGGACTTCTCTGCATGTTTCCCAGGCGAGCAATTGGCAGCATGTTCAGAACCATGTTTCTGTGAATAACTCCTGAACCGTAAGTCCTAGACGCTCGCTCTTGGCTGCATTCGATTCAGCTCGTGGCAGCCAGTCTAAAAAACACTATCTTGGACTTCTCTGCATGTTTCCCAGGCGAGAAATTGGCAGCATGTTCAGAACCATGTTTCTGTGAATAACTCCTGAACCGTAAGTCCTAGACGCTCGCTCTTGGCTGCATTCGATTCAGCTCGTGGCAGCCAGTCTAAAAAACACTATCTTGGACTTCTCTGCATGTTTCCCAGGCGAGCAATTGGCAGCATGTTCAGAACCATGTTTCTGTGAATAACTCCTGAACCGTAAGTCCTAGACGCTCGCTCTTGGCTGCATTCGATTCAGCTCGTGGCAGCCAGTCTAAAAAACACTATCTTGGACTTCTCTGCATGTTTCCCAGGCGAGAAATTGGCAGCATGTTCAAAACCATGTTTCTGTGAATAACTCCTGAACCGTAAGTCCTAGACGCTCGATCTTGGCGGCATTCGTCTCAGCGCCTGGCAATTAGTATAGGAGCACTGTGTTTGACTTCTCTGGATGTTTCCCAGGCGAGTTATTGACAAGTAAATCCTAGACGCTCGATCTTGGTTATTTTCGCTTTCGCGGCTGGCAGTAAAAGAACCATGTTTCTGTGAATAACTCCTGAACCGTAAGTCCTAGACGCTCGCTCTTGGCTGTATTCGATTCAGCTCGTGGCAGCCAGTCTAAAAAACACTATCTTGGACTTCTCTGCATGTTTCCCAGGCGAGAAATTGGCAGCATGTTCAGAACCATGTTTCTGTGAATAACTCCTGAACCGTAAGTCCTAGACGCTCGATCTTGGCGGCATTCGTCTCAGCGCCTGGCAATTAGTATAGGAGCACTGTGTTTGACTTCTCTGGATGTTTCCCAGGCGAGTTATTGACAAGTAAATCCTAGACGCTCGATCTTGGTTATTTTCGCTTTCGCGGCTGGCAGTAAAAGAACCATGTTTCTGTGAATAACTCCTGAACCGTAAGTCCTAGACGCTCGCTCTTGGCTGCATTCGATTCAGCTCGTGGCAGCCAGTCTAAAAAACACTATCTTGGACTTCTCTGCATGTTTCCCAGGCGAGCAATTGGCAGCATGTTCAGAACCATGTTTCTGTGAATAACTCCTGAACCGTAAGTCCTAGACGCTCGCTCTTGGCTGCATTCGATTCAGCTCGTGGCAGCCAGTCTAAAAAACACTATCTTGGACTTCTCTGCATGTTTCCCAGACGAGCAATTGGCAGCATGTTCAGAACCATGTTTCTGTGAATAACTCCTGAACCGTAAGTCCTAGACGCTCGCTCTTGGCTGCATTCGATTCAGCTCGTGGCAGCCAGTCTAAAAAACACTATCTTGGACTTCTCTGCATGTTTCCCAGGCGAGCAATTGGCAGCATGTTCAGAACCATGTTTCTGTGAATAACTCCTGAACCGTAAGTCCTAGACGCTCGCTCTTGGCTGCATTCGATTCAGCTCGTGGCAGCCAGTCTAAAAAACACTATCTTGGACTTCTCTGCATGTTTCCCAGGCGAGCAATTGGCAGCATGTTCAGAACCATGTTTCTGTGAATAACTCCTGAACCGTAAGTCCTAGACGCTCGCTCTTGGCTGCATTCGATTCAGCTCGTGGCAGCCAGTCTAAAAAACACTATCTTGGACTTCTCTGCATGTTCCTAAGGCAAATGTTTCTAAAGCTAATTCTTGAACCGTAAGTCCTAGACGCTCGATCTTGGCGGCATTCGTCTCAGCGCCACGCAATTAGTATAGGAGCACTGTGTTTGACTTCTCTGGATGTTTCCCAGGCGAGTTATTGACAAGTAAATCCTAGACGCTCGATCTTGGTTATTTTCGCTTTCGCGGCTGGCAGTAAAAGAACCATGTTTCTGTGAATAACTCCTGAACCGTAAGTCCTAGACGCTCGCTCTTGGCTGCATTCGATTCAGCTCGTGGCAGCCAGTCTAAAAAACACTATCTTGGACTTCTCTGCTTGTTTCCCAGGCGAGCAATTGGCAGCATTTTCAGAACCATGTTTCTGTGAATAACTCCTGAACCGTAAGTCCTAGACGCTCGCTCTTGGCTGCATTCGATTCAGCTCGTGGCAGCCAGTCTAAAAAACACTATCTTGGACTTCTCTGCATGTTTCCCAGGCGAGCAATTGTCAGCATGTTCAGAACCATGTTTCTGTGAATAACTCCTGAACCGTAAGTCCTAGACGCTCGCTCTTGGCTGCATTCGATTCAGCTCGTGGCAGCCAGTCTAAAAAACACTATCTTGGACTTCTCTGCATGTTTCCCAGGCGAGCAATTGGCAGCATGTTCAGAACCATGTTTCTGTGAATAACTCCTGAACCGTAAGTCCTAGACGCTCGCTCTTGGCTGCATTCGATTCAGCTCGTGGCAGCCAGTCTAAAATACACTATCTTGGACTTCTCTGCATGTTTCCCAGGCGAGCAATTGGCAGCATGTTCAGAACCATGTTTCTGTGAATAACTCCTGAACCGTAAGTCCTAGACGCTCGCTCTTGGCTGCATTCGATTCAGCTCGTGGCAGCCAGTCTAAAAAACACTATCTTGGACTTCTCTGCATGTTCCTAAGGCAAATGTTTCTAAAGCTAATTCTTGAACCGTAAGTCCTAGACGCTCGATCTTGGCGGCATTCGTCTCAGCGCCAGGCAATTAGTATAGGAGCACTGTGTTTGACTTCTCTGGATGTTTCCCAGGCGAGTTATTGACAAGTAAATCCTAGACGCTCGATCTTGGTTATTTTCGCTTTCGCGGCTGGCAGTAAAAGAACCATGTTTCTGTGAATAACTCCTGAACCGTAAGTCCTAGACGCTCGCTCTTGGCTGCATTCGATTCAGCTCGTGGCAGCCAGTCTAAAAAACACTATCTTGGACTTCTCTGCATGTTTCCCAGGCGAGCAATTGGCAGCATGTTCAGAACCATGTTTCTGTGAATAACTCCTGAACCGTAAGTCCTAGACGCTCGCTCTTGGCTGCATTCGATTCAGCTCGTGGCAGCCAGTCTAAAAAACACTATCTTGGACTTCTCTGCATGTTCCTAAGGCAAATGTTTCTAAAGCTAATTCTTGAACCGTAAGTCCTAGACGCTCGATCTTGGCGGCATTCGTCTCAGCGCCAGGCAATTAGTATAGGAGCACTGTGTTTGACTTCTCTGGATGTTTCCCAGGCGAGCAATTGTCAGCATGTTCAGAACCATGTTTCTGTGAATAACTCCTGAACCGTAAGTCCTAGACGCTCGCTCTTGGCTGCATTCGATTCAGCTCGTGGCAGCCAGTCTAAAAAACACTATCTTGGACTTCTCTGCATGTTTCCCAGGCGAGCAATTGGCAGCATGTTCAGAACCATGTTTCTGTGAATAACTCCTGAACCGTAAGTCCTAGACGCTCGCTCTTGGCTGCATTCGATTCAGCTCGTGGCAGCCAGTCTAAAAAACACTATCTTGGACTTCTCTGCATGTTTCCCAGGCGAGCAATTGGCAGCATGTTCAGAACCATGTTTCTGTGAATAACTCCTGAACCGTAAGTCCTAGACGCTCGCTCTTGGCTGCATTCGATTCAGCTCGTGGCAGCCAGTCTAAAAAACACTATCTTGGACTTCTCTGCATGTTTCCCAGGCGAGCAATTGGCAGCATGTTCAGAACCATGTTTCTGTGAATAACTCCTGAACCGTAAGTCCTAGACGCTCGCTCTTGGCTGCATTCGATTCAGCTCGTGGCAGCCAGTCTAAAAAACACTATCTTGGACTTCTCTGCATGTTCCTAAGGCAAATGTTTCTAAAGCTAATTCTTGAACCGTAAGTCCTAGACGCTCGATCTTGGCGGCATTCGTCTCAGCGCCAGGCAATTAGTATAGGAGCACTGTGTTTGACTTCTCTGGATGTTTCCCAGGCGAGTTATTGACAAGTAAATCCTAGACGCTCGATCTTGGTTATTTTCGCTTTCGCGGCTGGCAGTAAAAGAACCATGTTTCTGTGAATAACTCCTGAACCGTAAGTCCTAGACGCTCGCTCTTGGCTGCATTCGATTCAGCTCGTGGCAGCCAGTCTAAAAAACACTATCTTGGACTTCTCTGCATGTTCCTAAGGCAAATGTTTCTAAAGCTAATTCTTGAACCGTAAGTCCTAGACGCTCGATCTTGGCGGCATTCGTCTCAGCGCCAGGCAATTAGTATAGGAGCACTGTGTTTGACTTCTCTGGATGTTTCCCAGGCGAGTTATTGACAAGTAAATCCTAGACGCTCGATCTTGGTTATTTTCGCTTTCGCGGCTGGCAGTAAAAGAACCATGTTTCTGTGAATAACTCCTGAACCGTAAGTCCTAGACGCTCGCTCTTGGCTGCATTCGATTCAGCTCGTGGCAGCCAGTCTAAAAAACACTATCTTGGACTTCTCTGCTTGTTTCCCAGGCGAGCAATTGGCAGCATGTTCAGAACCATGTTTCTGTGAATAACTCCTGAACCGTAAGTCCTAGACGCTCGCTCTTGGCTGCATTCGATTCAGCTCGTGGCAGCCAGTCTAAAAAACACTATCTTGGACTTCTCTGCATGTTTCCCAGGCGAGCAATTGGCAGCATGTTCAGAACCATGTTTCTGTGAATAACTCCTGAACCGTAAGTCCTAGACGCTCGCTCTTGGCTGCATTCGATTCAGCTCGTGGCAGCCAGTCTAAAAAACACTATCTTGGACTTCTCTGCATGTTTCCCAGGCGAGCAATTGGCAGCATGTTCAGAACCATGTTTCTGTGAATAACTCCTGAACCGTAAGTCCTAGACGCTCGCTCTTGGCTGCATTCGATTCAGCTCGTGGCAGCCAGTCTAAAAAACACTATCTTGGACTTCTCTGCATGTTCCTAAGGCAAATGTTTCTAAAGCTAATTCTTGAACCGTAAGTCCTAGACGCTCGATCTTGGCGGCATTCGTCTCAGCGCCAGGCAATTAGTATAGGAGCACTGTGTTTGACTTCTCTGGATGTTTCCCAGGCGAGTTATTGACAAGTAAATCCTAGACGCTCGATCTTGGTTATTTTCGCTTTCGCGGCTGGCAGTAAAAGAACCATGTTTCTGTGAATAACTCCTGAACCGTAAGTCCTAGACGCTCGCTCTTGGCTGCATTCGATTCAGCTCGTGGCAGCCAGTCTAAAAAACACTATCTTGGACTTCTCTGCATGTTCCTAAGGCAAATGTTTCTAAAGCTAATTCTTGAACCGTAAGTCCTAGACGCTCGATCTTGGCGGCATTCGTCTCAGCGCCAGGCAATTAGTATAGGAGCACTGTGTTTGACTTCTCTGGATGTTTCCCAGGCGAGTTATTGACAAGTAAATCCTAGACGCTCGATCTTGGTTATTTTCGCTTTCGCGGCTGGCAGTAAAAGAACCATGTTTCTGTGAATAACTCCTGAACCGTAAGTCCTAGACGCTCGCTCTTGGCTGCATTCGATTCAGCTCGTGGCAGCCAGTCTAAAAAACACTATCTTGGACTTCTCTGCTTGTTTCCCAGGCGAGCAATTGGCAGCATGTTCAGAACCATGTTTCTGTGAATAACTCCTGAACCGTAAGTCCTAGACGCTCGCTCTTGGCTGCATTCGATTCAGCTCGTGGCAGCCAGTCTAAAAAACACTATCTTGGACTTCTCTGCATGTTTCCCAGGCGAGCAATTGGCAGCATGTTCAGAACCATGTTTCTGTGAATAACTCCTGAACCGTAAGTCCTAGACGCTCGCTCTTGGCTGCATTCGATTCAGCTCGTGGCAGCCAGTCTAAAAAACACTATCTTGGACTTCTCTGCATGTTTCCCAGGCGAGCAATTGGCAGCATGTTCAGAACCATGTTTCTGTGAATAACTCCTGAACCGTAAGTCCTAGACGCTCGCTCTTGGCTGCATTCGATTCAGCTCGTGGCAGCCAGTCTAAAAAACACTATCTTGGACTTCTCTGCATGTTCCTAAGGCAAATGTTTCTAAAGCTAATTCTTGAACCGTAAGTCCTAGACGCTCGATCTTGGCGGCATTCGTCTCAGCGCCACGCAATTAGTATAGGAGCACTGTGTTTGACTTCTCTGGATGTTTCCCAGGCGAGTTATTGACAAGTAAATCCTAGACGCTCGATCTTGGTTATTTTCGCTTTCGCGGCTGGCAGTAAAAGAACCATGTTTCTGTGAATAACTCCTGAACCGTAAGTCCTAGACGCTCGCTCTTGGCTGCATTCGATTCAGCTCGTGGCAGCCAGTCTAAAAAACACTATCTTGGACTTCTCTGCTTGTTTCCCAGGCGAGCAATTGGCAGCATTTTCAGAACCATGTTTCTGTGAATAACTCCTGAACCGTAAGTCCTAGACGCTCGCTCTTGGCTGCATTCGATTCAGCTCGTGGCAGCCAGTCTAAAAAACACTATCTTGGACTTCTCTGCATGTTTCCCAGGCGAGCAATTGTCAGCATGTTCAGAACCATGTTTCTGTGAATAACTCCTGAACCGTAAGTCCTAGACGCTCGCTCTTGGCTGCATTCGATTCAGCTCGTGGCAGCCAGTCTAAAAAACACTATCTTGGACTTCTCTGCATGTTTCCCAGGCGAGCAATTGGCAGCATGTTCAGAACCATGTTTCTGTGAATAACTCCTGAACCGTAAGTCCTAGACGCTCGCTCTTGGCTGCATTCGATTCAGCTCGTGGCAGCCAGTCTAAAAAACACTATCTTGGACTTCTCTGCATGTTTCCCAGGCGAGCAATTGGCAGCATGTTCAGAACCATGTTTCTGTGAATAACTCCTGAACCGTAAGTCCTAGACGCTCGCTCTTGGCTGCATTCGATTCAGCTCGTGGCAGCCAGTCTAAAAAACACTATCTTGGACTTCTCTGCATGTTTCCCAGGCGAGCAATTGGCAGCATGTTCAGAACCATGTTTCTGTGAATAACTCCTGAACCGTAAGTCCTAGACGCTCGCTCTTGGCTGCATTCGATTCAGCTCGTGGCAGCCAGTCTAAAAAACACTATCTTGGACTTCTCTGCATGTTCCTAAGGCAAATGTTTCTAAAGCTAATTCTTGAACCGTAAGTCCTAGACGCTCGATCTTGGCGGCATTCGTCTCAGCGCCAGGCAATTAGTATAGGAGCACTGTGTTTGACTTCTCTGGATGTTTCCCAGGCGAGTTATTGACAAGTAAATCCTAGACGCTCGATCTTGGTTATTTTCGCTTTCGCGGCTGGCAGTAAAAGAACCATGTTTCTGTGAATAACTCCTGAACCGTAAGTCCTAGACGCTCGCTCTTGGCTGCATTCGATTCAGCTCGTGGCAGCCAGTCTAAAAAACACTATCTTGGACTTCTCTGCATGTTTCCCAGGCGAGCAATTGGCAGCATGTTCAGAACCATGTTTCTGTGAATAACTCCTGAACCGTAAGTCCTAGACGCTCGCTCTTGGCTGCATTCGATTCAGCTCGTGGCAGCCAGTCTAAAAAACACTATCTTGGACTTCTCTGCATGTTCCTAAGGCAAATGTTTCTAAAGCTAATTCTTGAACCGTAAGTCCTAGACGCTCGATCTTGGCGGCATTCGTCTCAGCGCCAGGCAATTAGTATAGGAGCACTGTGTTTGACTTCTCTGGATGTTTCCCAGGCGAGTTATTGACAAGTAAATCCTAGACGCTCGATCTTGGTTATTTTCGCTTTCGCGGCTGGCAGTAAAAGAACCATGTTTCTGTGAATAACTCCTGAACCGTAAGTCCTAGACGCTCGCTCTTGGCTGCATTCGATTCAGCTCGTGGCAGCCAGTCTAAAAAACACTATCTTGGACTTCTCTGCTTGTTTCCCAGGCGAGCAATTGGCAGCATGTTCAGAACCATGTTTCTGTGAATAACTCCTGAACCGTAAGTCCTAGACGCTCGCTCTTGGCTGCATTCGATTCAGCTCGTGGCAGCCAGTCTAAAAAACACTATCTTGGACTTCTCTGCATGTTTCCCAGGCGAGCAATTGGCAGCATGTTCAGAACCATGTTTCTGTGAATAACTCCTGAACCGTAAGTCCTAGACGCTCGCTCTTGGCTGCATTCGATTCAGCTCGTGGCAGCCAGTCTAAAAAACACTATCTTGGACTTCTCTGCATGTTTCCCAGGCGAGCAATTGGCAGCATGTTCAGAACCATGTTTCTGTGAATAACTCCTGAACCGTAAGTCCTAGACGCTCGCTCTTGGCTGCATTCGATTCAGCTCGTGGCAGCCAGTCTAAAAAACACTATCTTGGACTTCTCTGCATGTTCCTAAGGCAAATGTTTCTAAAGCTAATTCTTGAACCGTAAGTCCTAGACGCTCGATCTTGGCGGCATTCGTCTCAGCGCCACGCAATTAGTATAGGAGCACTGTGTTTGACTTCTCTGGATGTTTCCCAGGCGAGTTATTGACAAGTAAATCCTAGACGCTCGATCTTGGTTATTTTCGCTTTCGCGGCTGGCAGTAAAAGAACCATGTTTCTGTGAATAACTCCTGAACCGTAAGTCCTAGACGCTCGCTCTTGGCTGCATTCGATTCAGCTCGTGGCAGCCAGTCTAAAAAACACTATCTTGGACTTCTCTGCATGTTTCCCAGGCGAGCAATTGGCAGCATGTTCAGAACCATGTTTCTGTGAATAACTCCTGAACCGTAAGTCCTAGACGCTCGCTCTTGGCTGCATTCGATTCAGCTCGTGGCAGCCAGTCTAAAAAACACTATCTTGGACTTCTCTGCATGTTTCCCAGGCGAGCAATTGGCAGCATGTTCAGAACCATGTTTCTGTGAATAACTCCTGAACCGTAAGTCCTAGACGCTCGCTCTTGGCTGCATTCGATTCAGCTCGTGGCAGCCAGTCTAAAAAACACTATCTTGGACTTCTCTGCATGTTCCTAAGGCAAATGTTTCTAAAGCTAATTCTTGAACCGTAAGTCCTAGACGCTCGATCTTGGCGGCATTCGTCTCAGCGCCACGCAATTAGTATAGGAGCACTGTGTTTGACTTCTCTGGATGTTTCCCAGGCGAGTTATTGACAAGTAAATCCTAGACGCTCGATCTTGGTTATTTTCGCTTTCGCGGCTGGCAGTAAAAGAACCATGTTTCTGTGAATAACTCCTGAACCGTAAGTCCTAGACGCTCGCTCTTGGCTGCATTCGATTCAGCTCGTGGCAGCCAGTCTAAAAAACACTATCTTGGACTTCTCTGCTTGTTTCCCAGGCGAGCAATTGGCAGCATGTTCAGAACCATGTTTCTGTGAATAACTCCTGAACCGTAAGTCCTAGACGCTCGCTCTTGGCTGCATTCGATTCAGCTCGTGGCAGCCAGTCTAAAAAACACTATCTTGGACTTCTCTGCATGTTTCCCAGGCGAGCAATTGGCAGCATGTTCAGAACCATGTTTCTGTGAATAACTCCTGAACCGTAAGTCCTAGACGCTCGCTCTTGGCTGCATTCGATTCAGCTCGTGGCAGCCAGTCTAAAAAACACTATCTTGGACTTCTCTGCATGTTTCCCAGGCGAGCAATTGGCAGCATGTTCAGAACCATGTTTCTGTGAATAACTCCTGAACCGTAAGTCCTAGACGCTCGCTCTTGGCTGCATTCGATTCAGCTCGTGGCAGCCAGTCTAAAAAACACTATCTTGGACTTCTCTGCATGTTCCTAAGGCAAATGTTTCTAAAGCTAATTCTTGAACCGTAAGTCCTAGACGCTCGATCTTGGCGGCATTCGTCTCAGCGCCACGCAATTAGTATAGGAGCACTGTGTTTGACTTCTCTGGATGTTTCCCAGGCGAGTTATTGACAAGTAAATCCTAGACGCTCGATCTTGGTTATTTTCGCTTTCGCGGCTGGCAGTAAAAGAACCATGTTTCTGTGAATAACTCCTGAACCGTAAGTCCTAGACGCTCGCTCTTGGCTGCATTCGATTCAGCTCGTGGCAGCCAGTCTAAAAAACACTATCTTGGACTTCTCTGCTTGTTTCCCAGGCGAGCAATTGGCAGCATTTTCAGAACCATGTTTCTGTGAATAACTCCTGAACCGTAAGTCCTAGACGCTCGCTCTTGGCTGCATTCGATTCAGCTCGTGGCAGCCAGTCTAAAAAACACTATCTTGGACTTCTCTGCATGTTTCCCAGGCGAGCAATTGTCAGCATGTTCAGAACCATGTTTCTGTGAATAACTCCTGAACCGTAAGTCCTAGACGCTCGCTCTTGGCTGCATTCGATTCAGCTCGTGGCAGCCAGTCTAAAAAACACTATCTTGGACTTCTCTGCATGTTTCCCAGGCGAGCAATTGGCAGCATGTTCAGAACCATGTTTCTGTGAATAACTCCTGAACCGTAAGTCCTAGACGCTCGCTCTTGGCTGCATTCGATTCAGCTCGTGGCAGCCAGTCTAAAAAACACT
This sequence comes from Rhinoderma darwinii, assembly GCF_050947455.1. Classification (NCBI taxonomy): domain Eukaryota; kingdom Metazoa; phylum Chordata; class Amphibia; order Anura; family Rhinodermatidae; genus Rhinoderma; species Rhinoderma darwinii. Next base: position 54,453 of record NW_027462336.1, read on the forward strand.
ATCTTGGACTTCTCTGCATGTTTCCCAGGCGAGCAATTGGCAGCATGTTCAGAACCATGTTTCTGTGAATAACTCCTGAACCGTAAGTCCTAGACGCTCGCTCTTGGCTGCATTCGATTCAGCTCGTGGCAGCCAGTCTAAAAAACACTATCTTGGACTTCTCTGCATGTTTCCCAGGCGAGCAATTGGCAGCATGTTCAGAACCATGTTTCTGTGAATAACTCCTGAACCGTAAGTCCTAGACGCTCGCTCTTGGCTGCATTCGATTCAGCTCGTGGCAGCCAGTCTAAAAAACACTATCTTGGACTTCTCTGCATGTTTCCCAGGCGAGAAATTGGCAGCATGTTCAGAACCATGTTTCTGTGAATAACTCCTGAACCGTAAGTCCTAGACGCTCGATCTTGGCGGCATTCGATTCAGCTCGTGGCAGCCAGTCTAAAAAACACTATCTTGGACTTCTCTGCATGTTCCTAAGGCAAATGTTTCTAAAGCTAATTCTTGAACCGTAAGTCCTAGACGCTCGATCTTGGCGGCATTCGTCTCAGCGCCAGGCAATTAGTATAGGAGCACTGTGTTTGACTTCTCTGGATGTTTCCCAGGCGAGTTATTGACAAGTAAATCCTAGACGCTCGATCTTGGTTATTTTCGCTTTCGCGGCTGGCAGTAAAAGAACCATGTTTCTGTGAATAACTCCTGAACCGTAAGTCCTAGACGCTCGCTCTTGGCTGCATTCGATTCAGCTCGTGGCAGCCAGTCTAAAAAACACTATCTTGGACTTCTCTGCTTGTTTCCCAGGCGAGCAATTGGCAGCATGTTCAGAACCATGTTTCTGTGAATAACTCCTGAACCGTAAGTCCTAGACGCTCGCTCTTGGCTGCATTCGATTCAGCTCGTGGCAGCCAGTCTAAAAAACACTATCTTGGACTTCTCTGCATGTTTCCCAGGCGAGCAATTGGCAGCATGTTCAGAACCATGTTTCTGTGAATAACTCCTGAACCGTAAGTCCTAGACGCTCGCTCTTGGCTGCATTCGATTCAGCTCGTGGCAGCCAGTCTAAAAAACACTATCTTGGACTTCTCTGCATGTTTCCCAGGCGAGCAATTGGCAGCATGTTCAGAACCATGTTTCTGTGAATAACTCCTGAACCGTAAGTCCTAGACGCTCGCTCTTGGCTGCATTCGATTCAGCTCGTGGCAGCCAGTCTAAAAAACACTATCTTGGACTTCTCTGCATGTTCCTAAGGCAAATGTTTCTAAAAGCTAATTCTTGAACCGTAAGTCCTAGACGCTCGATCTTGGCGGCATTCGTCTCAGCGCCACGCAATTAGTATAGGAGCACTGTGTTTGACTTCTCTGGATGTTTCCCAGGCGAGTTATTGACAAGTAAATCCTAGACGCTCGATCTTGGTTATTTTCGCTTTCGCGGCTGGCAGTAAAAGAACCATGTTTCTGTGAATAACTCCTGAACCGTAAGTCCTAGACGCTCGCTCTTGGCTGCATTCGATTCAGCTCGTGGCAGCCAGTCTAAAAAACACTATCTTGGACTTCTCTGCATGTTTCCCAGGCGAGCAATTGGCAGCATGTTCAGAACCATGTTTCTGTGAATAACTCCTGAACCGTAAGTCCTAGACGCTCGCTCTTGGCTGCATTCGATTCAGCTCGTGGCAGCCAGTCTAAAAAACACTATCTTGGACTTCTCTGCATGTTTCCCAGGCGAGCAATTGGCAGCATGTTCAGAACCATGTTTCTGTGAATAACTCCTGAACCGTAAGTCCTAGACGCTCGCTCTTGGCTGCATTCGATTCAAGCTCGTGGCAGCCAGTCTAAAAAACACTATCTTGGACTTCTCTGCATGTTCCTAAGGCAAATGTTTCTAAAGCTAATTCTTGAACCGTAAGTCCTAGACGCTCGATCTTGGCGGCATTCGTCTCAGCGCCACGCAATTAGTATAGGAGCACTGTGTTTGACTTCTCTGGATGTTTCCCAGGCGAGTTATTGACAAGTAAATCCTAGACGCTCGATCTTGGTTATTTTCGCTTTCGCGGCTGGCAGTAAAAGAACCATGTTTCTGTGAATAACTCCTGAACCGTAAGTCCTAGACGCTCGCTCTTGGCTGCATTCGATTCAGCTCGTGGCAGCCAGTCTAAAAAACACTATCTTGGACTTCTCTGCTTGTTTCCCAGGCGAGCAATTGGCAGCATGTTCAGAACCATGTTTCTGTGAATAACTCCTGAACCGTAAGTCCTAGACGCTCGCTCTTGGCTGCATTCGATTCAGCTCGTGGCAGCCAGTCTAAAAACACTATCTTGGACTTCTCTGCATGTTTCCCAGGCGAGCAATTGGCAGCATGTTCAGAACCATGTTTCTGTGAATAACTCCTGAACCGTAAGTCCTAGACGCTCGCTCTTGGCTGCATTCGATTCAGCTCGTGGCAGCCAGTCTAAAAAACACTATCTTGGACTTCTCTGCATGTTTCCCAGGCGAGCAATTGGCAGCATGTTCAAACCATGTTTCTGTGAATAACTCCTGAACCGTAAGTCCTAGACGCTCGCTCTTGGCTGCATTCGATCAGCTCGTGGCAGCCAGTCTAAAAAACACTATCTTGGACTTCTCTGCATGTTCCTAAGGCAAATGTTTCTAAAGCTAATTCTTGAACCGTAAGTCCTAGACGCTCGATCTTGGCGGCATTCGTCTCAGCGCCACGCAATTAGTATAGGAGCACTGTGTTTGACTTCTCTGGATGTTTCCCAGGCGAGTTATTGACAAGTAAATCCTAGACGCTCGATCTTGGTTATTTTCGCTTTCGCGGCTGGCAGTAAAAGAACCATGTTTCTGTGAATAACTCCTGAACCGT